>NC_138768.1:783393728-783671228 GCF_965119305.1 Pelophylax lessonae | reverse complement strand
GATTACCCGATCACACTATGGGGTTTTAACTCCTCCATAATTTTGCCACTTTGGAAACCAAGTGCTTACTTTATGTATACTTTTTAGACGGAACTACAATTTCTAGTAGGGTGATATCATTGCATGAGATTTTCCCTCACTTCCTGTCTTAGTGTCACCAAGACAGGAAGTGAGGGGAATATCACTGTGGGGAAATAGCTTGCAATTGTTGCCTTATAATGTCCATAGTATATATAAAAGGAAAGAATTGCTGGCTGTATCCCCACGGGAGATTCCCTCACTTCCTGTCCTGGTGACACCAAGACAGGAAGTGAAGGGAAATCTCCTGCAATGATATAACACTGTTACATGTTCTAGTTATGTAGCAAACTTAAGAATATACAAAGCAAACATCTTTTTTTTTCCATTTTAGCAAAATCATGGATTCATTAAAAAAATATCTTTGTTTGTCCCGTGGCTTGCAGGAAAAACATTTTGCCTTGATTCCACCATCAACACAGACAGGGGAAACCCTCCTGCGGAGCCATTGTGTTCTCCTGGTGCTGCCCCTGCCAGGAAAACACAGTGATTATTGCTAGTGGCTACAAGAGATGCTAGCGATAAGTGTGTGTAAAATCTGACAGACTGGTTGTACGTTGTCCTCCAGGTGATCGACCAATCAACTTGGGTACCTTCAGCCTGGCCATACACAGTTTAAATCTGCATCTCAAATGAAGCAATCCCATTTACATATAACACTCCATAAAGGAGAATTGAGGGGCTTATCAGGTCTGCGTCAAAAATTAACAGCCACACCCAATCAGACAGCTCGTGTTAAAAGGGACCTGAAAAGCAATCTGCATGGCTTGCTTTTCCAAGCATTGGCTAGTTTAGTGAGCCTGGACTAATAACAGTCACTGTAATGCTACCCATACTGCTGTCCTTTTAACATGGTGACAAAAGTTGATACCTATGCTACATGTGTGTAAAGTTACTTGCACCCTGCTAAATGGACAGCAATAAGGTTGTAAATACAGTGACTGCCTGTCCCCCCCTGATGGCGGCCCTGGGTGTGTCATGAAAGGCCAATTGAGAAAATGGCTATATCATGTAGAGGAAATCACCAGTGTGGGGCAACCTATGTCATGGAGGTAGATTTGGACATCGATGTATATGTATCACCAGAAATGGAATTCTTTGTTCTACAATATCTCAAAGACGACCTAGCATGTTATTTGAAGACTGTACTATTTTGGACATACTTGGACTCAAACATACACTGCTCTTTCCACAGCTCCTCCTCCTCTGGGGGTATGATAAAGTTTATACGCATCTTCACCAAAAGCACAAGATGATGTGTCGTCTCCGGATGAGGCTGCAGCGGAGATTTCAGTTTCTGCCTGAGATAGTGGATCTGCAGCGGGCCTGGAGTGATGCCAAAAGGCGCTCACCCAAGCTCCTGCTAAAGGCTGTGGAGCAAATCTCCGGTAAGTAAAAATATACATTACATGTGACCAGATAGGTTACAATTTTTTGGGTAGGTGGACATGTGTTTAGCTATGCAACAACACTAATACCAACACCCCCCCCCCCCCTCCCTCTCGCTCCTACCTTTCCTACCTCCATCAAGTGTCTCTTCACAACCTTTAATACTACTATGTACATTCGTATTTTTTATGTTTTTTTTTTTTCTTCTGCTTCTAGCCAAAGCGGACGGACGGCACCCTCTTGTGCTTTTGGTGAAGAAGGGGAGGAGGAGGACGGCCACACTCCAATATGCAGTCAGAGGCAGCGAGCCATTTGAGCAGCTGAAAATTGTGGATCGTAAGTAGAAAATAAAAATGTTAGAAATTTCTAATCTCTAATCACATTTTACAGAGCCCCCTTTACATCGGAGTCTCCAGACTTACTACACTGTAAGAGGGAAGTGTGAAGACTCTGATATAAGGAGAGTTTGGGAACCATTATTTGAGGGGGGAAGCTGGGGACTCTGGTGTAAAAGGGAACTCTGTGTTCCCCAAAGCTCCCCCATACATCTGAGCTTACAGAGACCCTCTTACACTTCCCTTCCTCAGTCCACCACAGTCAAGGGCACAACAAGTCCCACTGCAGAAGGCTACCTGCTTGGACTTGTAATCCTCTCTGTAGGGGAATGAGGAAATACTGCCTGCTATGCTAAGACTTGTAGTGCCCTCTGTTAGGGACTAAGGATTCCTCAGTCCTCAACATTCTAGGGCACTATAAGTCTCAGCATAGTGGGCTGTCATACCTCAGTCCCTCACAGCTCGGGTCAAAAACAACACAGTTAAACATCTAAAGGACAACTCCAAACAAAACTACCAATAATGGACAGAGTCCATATGCTCTATAATGTCAAAGACCCGCTACCACTCACCTTCCACCTCTGGTGCTGTCATTGTGTAGGGCAAAGGGCTCCATCTACACCATGTTTGGCTTTCATGTCAGATAGGCAGGACTTGCTCAGCTCCACTCTCTTCCTTGGCAATTGACTCTGGCGTCATTGTGGATCTTTCCTCCTCTAGAAAACCCCCAGGGGCCCTCTCCTTGTCCCCCAGCCACCCAGGGCCTTCTTCTCCTCCTCCTCCACCAACCATTTTCAGACTCTTCCAACTTCCCTGGGGCTACTCAACCACTTTGCATAGTGGACACAACAAATCTATGACCAGCCTGCAAAATATCAAGTCTGGGCCTGGTTACCTGTATGTTCCGGGTCCAGGGCGGAGCTCTCCTCCCAGAGCAACAACTGATGATAGCAGAGTGAGTTGACCGGCCAGTCACTTCCTACTGGTGCAGGTACACACCTACCGATTCCTCCACATCTTAGGATAACATGATCAGACGGCCAATCCCCAGGCAGAGAAGGAGGAGTAAGTGTCAGCGGACAACAGACACCTGGCAGACGCAGTGAAGGGACTGCAGCACACTGCTGCAACTTTTTGATCCGAGGATTGAAAGCAATCTTTTACTTGGGAGATTTCCCTGACTGCGCCCTTCGAAATGTTGGTGCTCCGCCACTGGCCGCAAGGCCCCTGTAGGTGCGAGGCCTTAGGCGCCCGCTTAATTTGCATGGTGCCCTCCTGTTTTAAAACATGGTCAATGCATCTCATTGGTGTAAGTGCACTTCTATGTTCTGAATTGTAGGGGCATTGAGTATGGTGCTAGCATGATGAGAGGTTACTGCCTATTTGTGTCCATAAATAATATATAATGTTTTTCTTTTATTTTAGAAACCAGTGATCAGGATGTGGAGGCTCAGCCTTCTCAGGCCCCCTGTAAGTAATGTGGATGTGCTGGTGTGTTGTGTATTAGGTCGAACTTGGAGGAATGATTGTTTGTTTTGTTTTCTTTTGTGGTTGATGTAACTTCAGCAAGAGAGGAGCCTCAGGCAGGGCCAAGTCGCCTGGATCCGGGCCAGGAACAAACTGTTGGCCAAGAAGAGGCCAATTGGTCCGACTCGGATGAGGACCTGGGCTCTCCTCAAAGGGGAAGTAAGTATTCTACATGTGTTTGTGTGTTCAATGTGTCCTGGTAAATATAAGGGCTGTAATATATATATTTTGACATTGGGGTTTTGTAGCAGCTGACATTGAGGATGTTTGTTGTGGAGGACTGGGGAAGAGGGGCCACTGCTTACCCAGTCCACTGTAACTACTACCTTCAATGTTTCCAGACTACTTTCTGTGTGCCTTTATCAAATAGCTTTTGTTCAAGGATTGTATTTGTGTCTTTGTGTTTCTAGGAGATACAACGCCATCCCCCCATGAAGGGACACCATCCCCCCATGTAGGGTCTCCCCCATCCTCCCCCACTCCAGGCTCCCCTGAACTAGTCTGTAAGTACCTAAAATTAGATTCTCACATGAATTGTGTGTGCTAGGATGATGTGTATCTAGGATAATCTAAGTTGGAGTCAAAGCAAGTGTAGTTTTGCTATATGTGACAGGAAGGTTGGTCATGAAACACTCTTGCTTAACCTTCATGTTTGAAAGGTGGTTTTGGGGAGCTTTACAGGACATGTTATCTTTTGTAAGTTATCTCAAGCCACCCTATTCTAAATTGGTGTTAGTTTCTCTACATTGGAAATGGTGTGCTTTGTACTTGTAAATTTTTAGGGGACATTGTAATTTAATCATGTCCTGATTTAGTCAACACTGAAAATGTGTGTTTGTCAATCTTTCATAAATACTCTTCCTCGGTAATGTACCACATTCCAGTTCACAATTTGTGTTCTTTTTGTGCAGTTTCTCCAGAGCCAGCCACGCCATCCACTTCAGGGGCCCCAAAAAAACCTGAAGATGGTAAGTTGTGTGCTTTTCCAGTAATGTGTCTACTTAGTAAGTGGAGAAATGCTAACTGTGTATGTCCCCGCTCAGGCTTCAAGTTGTTCTAAAGGCAGCGGGTTCTTTATGTGAATGCATTCTATGCATTAGTATTCCAAGTGATAGGTGTGCATATTCCCCCTAAGACTTACTGGGACCATTTTTTACGGTCCAAATTTTTGCACTAATACTTGTCTGGAACAGACTCCCCCTCCTCCTTAACTGAGGTGACAGCATGCCAATATTGCCTCCTGATGCTGTCACTCCTAATCATTGAGACCATTGGAAGGGAGGGGGGCAAGGCTGGCTCACAGCCTAGTGCCTGAACAGGCACAGGGTGCTTGGCTTCATCTCATGTGCCTCCATAGCAAGCTGCCTGCTGTGGGGTCAAACAACAGGAGGGAGGTGCCTAGAGGTGTGTACAGGGGCCATGTAAAAAGGAGGATTGTTATTTCTCTTGTCCCCAAAAACCTAGAGAGTGTAAGTCTAACCTGATTAGTTTTCCGCAGCCCTCCCAAAATGATATGTTTCCAACACTTAGAACAGGCAGGGCTGAGGCACCAAAAACATCAGAAAAACACAATCAGCACAAAAGCAGGGAGTACGTATCCTTAACGCTACAAGCTTCACCCAGAAGAATGACGCTTGCACTGTACAAATCTGCATCACCACCATATCAATGTCTAAATAAAACTTTCAGGGAAATGTGGAGGGGTAATGAGTGGGTGTTAGAGCGTTTTCATGACTGCGTAACCTACAGTTAGCGTGAGTCCATTTGTTGATAAACTTTTTCTTCTCTCTTAACACAGCTGGGATGGCGGAAAGGAGATCAGGGGAGCAGACACATCTGCTCCGTCCAGAACTGGCCCTCAAAATTCCTAAGGGTGAGTCTCTACTATGTGTCAGGTTCAATCTATAGACAGTAAGAGTGAGAGAGAACGCTCCACAGATTCCAATGGTGATAGAGATAAATGTGTGCACATGTATCGTGTTGACCAATTGAACCCAAAACACCTTACATTCTTCAAAATGATTGCTTGTGTTTACATGCAGAAAAGCATTTTACTTAGCTTTGGTGGAACTGCTACTAACATTCCAAGCCATCTTATGTAACCTTTTGAACAATTTGCTGTGAAAGTTTGAGTTTAAGGTTTACAACAGCAATTTAGCATATTTGCTTCAGAGTGTTGATAAAAGCCAACCAATAGACTCCTAAGCATATTTGTTGAGGCACATTAATTACAATCCTTGTTTGGATCATTTTGCCTAAAACTAATTGTCATGTTTTTTTCTACCCAGGGCACACCCACCTCACCTACGAGGTCCTCCTGGATTATATGAGGTGGTGCGGAGACCGAATTCTATATTTGGAACACCTTTGTGGCGTGGATCCAGACCCTAAGGAGCCATTCGTTAGGAATGTCACACCTTTAAAAAGATCCTAGTATTTTTTTTTTGTGGTTTGTTTACTTATGTTGCACGTTGCAACACAAAGAAATGTCACATTTGTAATTGTTGCCCATTATAAACAAAAATCTAACAAAAAAATCAAAAACAGTTTAAAAAAAAACCCTTTTTTTGGGACCCAAAAAAAAAAAAAAAAGCCTTGTTTTTGGCAACCAAAAAAAATATAAAAATTTATAAAAAACCCTTTTTTTGGGAACCAAAAAAACCAAAAAAAAAAAAAAAGCCTTGTTTTTGGCAACCAAAAAAAATATAAAAATTTATAAAAAACCCTTTTTTTGGGAACCAAAAAAACCAAAAAAAACAAAAAAAGCCTTGTTTTTGGCAACCAAAAAAAATATAAAAATTTAAAAAAAACCCTTTTTTTGGGAACCAAAAAAACCAAAAAAAAAAAAAAAAGCCTTGTTTTTGGCAACCAAAAAAAAAATGTTTACAAAAAAGCCTTGTTGTTTTTATGGCAACGGACAAAACCACAAATGTTTACAAATAAGCCTTGTTGTTTTTATGGCAACGGACAAAACCACAAATGTTTACAAAAAAGCCTTGTTGTTTTTATGGCAACGGACAAAACCACAAATGTTTACAAAAAAGCCTTGTTGTTTTTATGGCAACCGACAAAACCACAAATGTTTACAAAAAAGCCTTGTTGTTTTTATGGCAACCGACAAAACCACAAATGTTTACAAAAAAGCCTTGTTGTTTTTATGGCAACCGACAAAACCACAAATGTTTACAAAAAAGCCTTGTTGTTTTTATGGCAACCGACAAAACCACAAATGTTTACAAAAAAGCCTTGTTGTTTTTATGGCAACGGACAAAACCACAAATGTTTACAAAAAAGCCTTGTTGTTTTTATGGCAACCGACAAAACCAAAAATGTTTACAAAAAAGCCTTGTTGTTTTTATGGCAACCGACAAAACCAAAAATGTTTACAAATAAGCCTTGTTGTTTTTATGGCAACGGACAAAACCACAAATGTTTACAAAAAAGCCTTGTTGTTTTTATGGCAACCGACAAAACCACAAATGTTTACAAAAAAGCCTTGTTGTTTTTATGGCAACCGACAAAACCAAAAATGTTTACAAATAAGCCTTGTTGTTTTTATGGCAACGGACAAAACCACAAATGTTTACAAAAAAGCCTTGTTGTTTTTATGGCAACGGACAAAACCACAAATGTTTACAAAAAAGCCTTGTTGTTTTTATGGCAACCGACAAAACCAAAAATGTTTACAAAAAAGCCTTGTTGTTTTTATGGCAACCGACAAAACCAAAAATGTTTACAAAAAAGCCTTGTTGTTTTTATGGCAACGGACAAAACCACAAATGTTTACAAAAAAGCCTTGTTGTTTTTATGGCAACGGACAAAACCACAAATGTTTACAAAAAAGCCTTGTTGTTTTTATGGCAACGGACAAAACCACAAATGTTTACAAAAAAGCCTTGTTGTTTTTGGTAACAAACTAAACCAAAAATGTTTACAAATAAGCCTTGTTGTTTTTATGGCAACCAACAAAACCAAAAATGTTTACAAATAAGCCTTGTTGTTTTTATGGCAACGGAAAAAACCACAAATGTTTACAAAAAAGAATTGTTTTTGTGAAAACCTTCCAAAAAATGATGTCAAAACATAAAAAATGTTTAAAATGTTTATCTAAATTAAATTTAAGTATGTTGCTCTTTGCAACACAAATGTTACATTGGCAATTTAGTTCATTCTATTATATATTGTAATATATTTTTTGTACGCTACAGTTGGTAGACACCCACATGTGTTATTAAAACATTTATTTTATTACCCAAGTTTTCTTTTTGGTGTACACATCGAATGTCTTTTGTGTTGTATTTGTTTACTTGAGTGGTGTGGTCTGTAATTGTTAGTATGTTGGCTTTGGTTTATGTTAGCCTTGAGACTTGTTTTGAAGCTACATTTGAAGGGAGACCTTTTCTTGGGTCGTTATGTGAACATTGAGTTATCTAAATTTACATGAAATCATATGTTTGGAGATAGAGAAGCACGTGTGTATAAATGCCTACATTAACCAGGGCCATTACTTGGCCACCAACACTCCTAAAAAACCAAAGAGCAAACACAAACTAATCATTTTGCATAAAATTTTATTTCATCCCCAAAAGAAGCACTATAATAAATCATATTGTGCCACCCTCAAATTAAAAAAAAAAATGGCCCAAAAAATTGGCCAATGTAAATCATTAACAAAACTAAACCAAATTAAACAAAAAAACAAAAAATCAAGTTGGTGGTCGTGCCTGAAGCAGTGTGGTGAGCATTGTTAAGTTTCCTGCCATCAAATGGTGTGCCAAGAGTTCCATCTGGTCTGGGGTTAACTGTAGAGTTGTGCTCAAGTGGCCCATTAGGATCATATCTTCTGTCTGAGGCTGCTGATGATGCAGGGTGTTGAACGTTGGAAATGTCCCAGACAGAAGATGTTCGGCCAATAGTGTCATCTGCTCTGGGGTCAGCCTAAGCATTTGGGCAACGTGTGCCATTACCATGAGATGGGATCGTTGCTGCTCCAAGGCTATTTGATGCTGCTGGTGGTGCAAGGGTTGTGAAGATGTGTGGGGAGTGGTGGTTGATTGTTTGTTGTGGTCCACGGTGCGGGGGCAAACGACATGTCGCATTGGTGACAAAAAAGAAGAACGGCCTGGGGAGGAGTGAAGTGATAAAGGTGTGGAGGGAATGTAGTCAGGTGGAAGGGGTACTGTGGAACCAGTGCGCATTGAGGTTGTGCAGGAGGATTGCTCATTGAGGGGTGTGGGAGTCCGAACGGAGTGTGAAGTGCTAGGAGTGGCTACAGGAGGAATTGTCCCATCCCCAGCTGCCTGACAAGTGGCCAACACTGGCATTACCCTCCCACTACCACAACCTGCAGTGGCAGGTGAGTGAGATGTTTGGGAGGGCTCTGCCAATGGGGCATCTTCAGATCCAAACAGGCATTGGCGTGTGGCCAGCACCTGAGTGTCAACACTTTGCCGATCCCGTTGATGCTGGTCTGCTAAACTTACCAAGCTGTTACGCATATCCTGTTGAACCTGTAACATATCCTGGTGAACCTGTACCATTGTTGCTACAGATTCCTGTATGAGCCCGAGCAGACGTACTGCCTCAGTAGATTGCTGAGTACGCCTCCTTAACTCATTTTGGACCTGATACTCATCAAGCAGCCTCTCGGCTACATCCAGCATAGATGGACGAAGTTGGGTAGGTGACAATCCCTCTGCATCTAAGGCTACCTGAAAGCAGAAGAAATAGACCAAATCATTATCAAACATCATGACTAAATATTTCAGATTAGTTTGACAACTTAACACCCCAAGCAGAACGTTGAAAAGTTTGATGTGCTTCTAATGAGTACTTGTTCATTGTAAGATTATCCAAGCTAGCAACACTTCTGATAATGGGTACATATTATATTGGTGTGACTAATATGACAAAGGCAAAAAAGAATCAACATGAAGGTGTTCCCAATTAACCCTGGTGTGGTAGGTTGTTTATGCTTTTGGTAAATCTGTTACTACACCAATGACTTTATACATCTACGTATGTTGTCTAAAATCTTGCCATCAATCGGCTACAGGACAACCCAACCAAACGATACCCATGAATTTGGACCTGGAAAATCAAAGACGGGCCGGACTTTAAAGATCCTGGATGTTTTTGGAACATTAGTGGCACACCAAATTATAACATAATTCCCTGATGTTCAAGATAGAACTCTTGTTGTGCTGGTGCATCGTCAGAATGTCATAGCACTAATTTAACACACACAATGTAAGCCACATCTAGTCCAAAATCAATGCTACCATTGAAATGTTACATGTGCACCTTGTTCCCTTATATCACATACCACAGCACTGGATGCAGAATCGTCGCCAGCTCCTGATCCAACTCCAGCTGCAACGTCAAGAGGGGCCTGATGTTCTTTTAAAAAAAAAAAAAAAAAAACATGTTTAGTACATAACCTTAGTCAGTAATGATTATGGCCAGATTGCCCTCCTAGCTTCATGAATGAAGCATTGAGGCCAAACATTCAAAAGTGCTTTCCTGGGCTCATAGGACACTTGCTAAACCCTCCCAAAGGTTAAGAAGGCTTGGTCTGCCTACTAATGACGGCACCCATTAATGCTGTCAACTGTGTTTTGCAGGGTAAACATCTAAAAGGCAACACTCTTTCCTAAGAAAAAACATGTGTGTTAATGGGGTTAATAAGATTCAAAAAAACATTATTTGACTAGACATACCAACACCTTCCTCCAGGCCTAGCTGCACTGGGTGTGTTCCCTGCTGCGGATCTTCTGTAAAGGACATAGCAATATGAGCTATCTTGGCCAAAAAAAAACATCTACATTGTTTGGCACAGTATGATATTGGACCTACCAGGAGGAGGGTCAGCACTGATGTCAACACCTGTGAGTCCGTCTGGTTCGCCAAGCTGCATGGGCTGTGGAGGGGCTGAGATCCGTGCTACAGATGAACAAATTGCAGGTTGGGGAAAACAAAAAAAGGACAATTGGAAGGGCAAGTATCACATTCTCTTAATGTCACACATAGGATAGTAGTTAATCTTTTCCAAACAACTCACACAATTGACATCCAAGATAATATCCTACCTCGGTGCAAAGCATCCGAATCTAAGTCCTCTCTGGGAAAGATGGTATCGGGTCCTATGATGTTCAAGAAAGGTAATTGATAATCCCAGAGAGAACTTCGTGCACGTTCATCCAGCCGACCTTGACGGTCATAAAGACCCTCCGCAGCCCATGCAATTAGCTTCTTCCGAACGGACCCACAGATGTTGTTGACCTTCTTCCGCACACTGTCACGGTGGCGAGGTGCTTCACCCAGTGCATTTACAGCATCCCGGATTTCATCCCACAATCTGTTCTTCTCTGTTACTGAGTAAGACGCGGCCCTGGTCCCATGTATCGCCTGATATCTGGCCATATAGGCGTGGACCAGGGCACAGCACTGATTGTGGGTGAAACGGGGAAGCCGGGGTAATGTGGACAAGCTGACTCTGGTGGACGGACCCGCTCCAGGACTACTGTCAGAAGAGCCAGCTTGTCCACTTGGTGTGTTAACACCTCCCCCGGCTTCCTCCTCCGGGATGGGGATGGTGGACTCCCTCATGGATACAGCTGGAGCCTCCCTCACACCAGAGCCAGACGATCTGCCCACCCTGCCCCCCCTGCCCCCCCTGCCCCCCCTGGCCCCCCTGGCCCCCCTGGCCCCCCTGGCCCTTCTCATCCTTCCAGTGGGTGGGGCCATGGGAGCACGAGGTGGGCAGAGAATCTGGCTGTCCAGCAGCAGCAAAGAGCCCCAAACCCCTAAATCTGAAATGACAAAAGAGAAAACAGAAAAAACAGGATTTGCAGATTGCTCTTCATATACAGTATAATTAGTGAACAGTTACAGAACACACTTACCTAATGGCACAAACAGACTTGGTCGTGGTGGTGGTGGTAGTAGTGGGCAAAGAGCAGAAGAGGCTGCAAAGAAAAGGAAAAAAAAAAAACACATAAGAAAACGCATATGGGTACAAATCACACGAGGCCCTCCAAACACTTACCTAATGGCACAAACACGGTGGTGGTGGTGGTGGTGGCAAAAAAAGCAGAAGAGGTTGCAAAGAAATGTACAAAAAAAACACATAAGAAAACGCATAGGGGTACAAATCACACGAGGCCCTCCAAACACTTACCTAATGGCACAAACACAGTGGTGGTGGTGGTGGTGGTGGTGGCAAAGAGCAGAAGAGGCTGCAAAGAAATGTACAAAAAATACACATAAGAAAACGCATAGGGGTACAAATCACACGAGGCCCTCCAAACACTTACCTAATGGCACAAACACAGTGGTGGTGGTGGTGGTGGTGGCAAAGAGCAGAAGAGGCTGCAAAGAAATGTAAAAAAAAAACACATAAGAAAACTCATAGGGGTACAAATCACACGAGGCCCTCCAAACACTTACCTAATGGCACAAACACAGTGGTGGTGGTGGTGGTGGTGGTGGTGGTGGTGGTGGTGGTGGCAAAGAGCAGAAGAGGCTGCAAAGAAATGTACAAAAAATACACATAAGAAAACGCATAGGGGTACAAATCACACGAGGCCCTCCAAACACTTACCTAATGGCACAAACACAGTGGTGGTGGTGGTGGTGGTGGTGGTGGTGGCAAAGAGCAGAAGAGGCTGCAAAGAAATGTAAAAAAAAAACACATAAGAAAACTCATAGGGGTACAAATCACACGAGGCCCTCCAAACACTTACCTAATGGCACAAACACAGTGGTGGTGGTGGTGGTGGTGGTGGTGGTGGTGGTGGTGGTGGCAAAGAGCAGAAGAGGCTGCAAAGAAATGTACAAAAAATACACATAAGAAAACGCATAGGGGTACAAATCACACGAGGCCCTCCAAACACTTACCTAATGGCACAAACACAGTGGTGGTGGTGGTGGTGGTGGTGGTGGTGGCAAAGAGCAGAAGAGGCTGCAAAGAAATGTAAAAAAAAAACACATAAGAAAACTCATAGGGGTACAAATCACACGAGGCCCTCCAAACACTTACCTAATGGCACAAACACAGTGGTGGTGGTGGTGGTGGTGGTGGCAAAGAGCAGAAGAGGCTGCAAAGAAATGTACAAAAAATACACATAAGAAAACGCATAGGGGTACAAATCACACGAGGCCCTCCAAACACTTACCTAATGGCACAAACACAGTGGTGGTGGTGGTGGTGGTGGTGGTGGTGGCAAAGAGCAGAAGAGGCTGCAAAGAAATGTAAAAAAAAAACACATAAGAAAACTCATAGGGGTACAAATCACACGAGGCCCTCCAAACACTTACCTAATGGCACAAACACAGTGGTGGTGGTGGTGGTGGTGGTGGCAAAGAGCAGAAGAGGCTGCAAAGAAATGTAAAAAAAAAACACATAAGAAAACTCATAGGGGTACAAATCACACGAGGCCCTCCAAACACTTACCTAATGGCACAAACACAGTGGTGGTGGTGGTGGTGGTGGTGGTGGTGGTGGCAAAGAGCAGAAGAGGCTGCAAAGAAATGTACAAAAAATACACATAAGAAAACTCATAGGGGTACAAATCACACGAGGCCCTCCAAACACTTACCTAATGGCACAAACACAGTGGTGGTGGTGGTGGTGGTGGTGGTGGCAAAGAGCAGAAGAGGCTGCAAAGAAATGTAAAAAAAAAACACATAAGAAAACTCATAGGGGTACAAATCACACGAGGCCCTCCAAACACTTACCTAATGGCACAAACACAGTGGTGGTGGTGGTGGTGGTGGTGGTGGTGGTGGTGGCAAAGAGCAGAAGAGGCTGCAAAGAAATGTACAAAAAATACACATAAGAAAACTCATAGGGGTACAAATCACACGAGGCCCTCCAAACACTTACCTAATGGCACAAACACAGTGGTGGTGGTGGTGGTGGTGGTGGTGGTAGTGTTAAAGAGCAGAAGAGGCTGCAAAGAAATGTAAAAAAAAAACACATAAGAAAACGCATAGGGGTACAAATCACACGAGGCCCTCCAAACACTTACCTAATGTCACAAACACAGTGGTGGTGGTGGTGGTGGTGTAATCCTTTATAGGCAAAAGGAGGCTGCAAACATTAAACATACATGAGAAATCGCATGACCTACATACGTGCACATAATAAATTACAGTTATCAGGAAAGCAAAAATGGTGTCTTTGGAAGCTGGGAAGGTAAGGGGGCAGGTTTAGATGCCAAATCTAGACTGCACACCTTTAACAAACATGAGAAAACACATGTCCAAACCACATGCACATGGGGCCAACTGCCAATGATTAAAAGACACTTGAGGGGTTCCCAAGCTATTGTGGGTTGGAGGGGATTCACCATAGACAACTTAAGCACACCCAAGATAAGTACAAATTGTCTCCTTCCTTTTTTTTGGGAGAGAGAGATACAATTGTCTTACCTCCAGATAATGTAGGTTGTGGGTCACAGGGTCTTGCTAGCACATAAGAAACATCGATCTATAACATCCAGCAGCCATATTGGCCATGTGCTCCTTTTATAGCTGGCTCACAGGTGTGATAATTAGCGGCCGTTTCTATATATATCTGCGCATTCGCGAATTTGCGCGTTCAAAATGGAGGACGATATCCCAGACGCATTAGATGGTGCAATGCTGGCATTTATTGGTGCCTTGTTTGAGGAGGCCCTGGCACAGGAGGCAGCAGAAGGTGGGGAAGCTGCAGCAGCAGCAGCAGCAGCACCTCCAGCAGCAGCACCTCCAGTCCGTGTGCCCTTACCTCGCCAGCCACGCATTTTTGCTCCAAGGATCTATTTGGACAAGCTGCGGGATTCTGATGTCAGGAGGAAGTTCCGGCTCGAGCGAGGAACTATTCTACACCTCTACCAGCTCATAGCAGAGAAAATTGACCCGGACACACAGCGCGGCCATGCGGTGCCCGGCATGGCCAGATTGCTGGCCACTTTGTATATTTTAGGGCGTGGCAGCTTCCAAGCCACTTCGGGAAGTATCATGGGCATTAGCCAGCCCACAGTTTCAAGGGTGTTCATGTTGGTCATTAATGCCATAGTGGATATAGTGCCCAATTTTATCCACTGGCCACAGAATGAAAATGAGTGGAATGAAGTCAAGTTGGGTTTCTACCGGCGGGCACACATGCCGCAAATCCTAGGGGCAATCGATGGCACCCACATAGCCATTAGGCCCCCAAGGAGCCACGAAAGTGAATACCGGAACCGCAAGCAGTACCACTCTGTGAACGTCCAATTAGTGTGTGACGCCAAACAGCGCATCATGAGTGTCAACACTGGTCACCCAGGGTCGTGCCATGATTCCAGTATGTTAAGAACAAGTACTCTGTACGAGGTGTTTGAAAGTGGACAAATGCCCGAAGGGTGGCTTATTGGTAAAGTATTTTGTCTTAACAACATAAACTGTAAGATTACATAGACATAGGAATAAGCTACATCGGTGTACACCCTGATTTAAGCAAAGCCTACCTAAAATGGATGTGTTATTAGTTGTCAGGCTGTTCACACACAACCAGATCAGCAGCTTAGCAGCTCACAAAAGAAAGATTTGCAAAGTTGTCTTTGAGTCCAATGAAGGTGGTTAACCAATGTGTAAATGGTGTCCTCTAGCCACCCAAAGAAAACCTACAAATGATTCCAATGGTATTGCCATATCCCCAAAGTACTTTGCATAAGTGAGTCAATATTGGTTTCCTCACTCTAGTTGCAGATATATTCCAGAAGTAAGACCTAGGCTAATGTAATAGGAACAAAATAGGGGCCAAGTTGTAACTTGCAAGAGAAACCCACCACTTTGTGTGTCCTTTTTCCCATTTGTATTAGTGATTTAGGCAGTTAGACAGAGTTGAGATGTTTCATATGATTTTTTGCAAACAGACGAGCAGGTTGTTTAGTAAAATGCCTAATTGTCTCCCATTTTGAGGAGTCATCTAAAGTCACATGATAGGAAGAACTAATGTATATTTTTCTTATTTTTCAGGGGATGCTGGTTACCCGCAGCTGACGTGGCTGATGGCTCCAATCAGGTACCCCCAGGGCCCAGCAGAGAGGAATTACAACAGGGCCTTGCGGAGAAGCCGGAGTATCATTGAGTTGACCATAGGTCTTCTCAAGTCCCGGTTTCTCTGCTTGGCCCGGCCTGGGGGTGAACTCCTGTACTCTCCTACAAAGGCTTCCAAGATCATCCTGGCGTGCTGCGTGTTGCACAACATGTGCGTTGCCCGGGATGATTCTTGGGAGCTGACGGAGGAGAGGGAGCCAGAGGTCCGTCAGCCGGCGGCCCCCAGGCGGCGGAGCACCGCTGCCGGTATGGCCACCCGGAATACCCTGGTTGCTAGCCACTTTACATGTAAGTACTGTAACCGGTCAAGATAGGGCATGTGTATTAATTAGCTAGTTAGCAGAGGTGCCACTCACAGGGAGACAGAGGGTGATTATCATCTGCCAATGACACTTGCCATTGTAGATAAAGTGTAGTCAACATTGGTAAAATTGTGTTACTTGAGCAAAAACATGCACCTCTAACCATAAACATGTTGGTATTGTGAATAGTGTAAAGGGCTGAGAAGAGCTGGCAGGTGTTTATTTGTGTCTATGCCACCTGTGTAGTTATTGATAACATGAACGGCTGCTTGGTATCTTATGGTGTTGTAATTTTCCAGAACATCAACATCTTGGAATCATGGCACGTACCATGGGAAGCCTGTGGTGATGGGCTGTCTGGCGTCACAGGTGTGTATTCAAATGTTTACATTAATGATTTCTGGTTTGTGTAAGTTGGCATAAAATGTGTTATTTCACTCGTGATGTCGAAATTAAATGAAGTTCAGAATGAAGCAAACAGGCATTAAGATGTGATTTTCATAATGAAATGTCTTATCCTTTGTTTTATTTTTCCAGGAGTGGTACTGCTTGCGGGTGTAGGTGGTAGAAACCCACCTTGATGGACTCCACTCATTTTCTTTTGTGGTCAGTGGATATTTGGTAAGGCACATGGCCAATGACCAACATGAACACCCTGGAACTTCGAAAGTGGCTTGGAAGCTGCCCAGCAACCTTGCCATGCCTGTCCCCTATGAGCTGGTAGAGGTGCAGAATGGATTCTGAACTCTGCCGGAAGTTGTGGAAGACATCAGAATCCCGTAGCCATGGAGCAAAGATCGTGGTCTGGCGCTGTAAAGGCACACGGACTGGAGAGTGACAATATTCTTTTGCTGCATCCCTCCTTCTGCTGTCATTCTCAAATAAATAAATACATTAGAATTGAACATGTGTTTTTTTGTTTTGTGTGGGTGCCTACAGACAAAAGGGCCATCCACACTGTAAGATTTAGAGAAGACTTTATCCTTCCGATTGACATTTTCTATGTAGTGCAAGGGCCTGCCTGATTGCATCCAAATTGAAAGTGTTGAGGTTTGAGCTTCTATTATATGGTTTGGTTAAGTCTACAGGAAAAAGTCTAGACAAATTGTTAGTGTATGGCCCATTAAGCTGCCAAGGCCGGAGTTTTGCACTTTGCATGCTGCTTGTACTGGTGATGTGAGGGGTTGTAATGTAGAGTAGGGATGTGACAGTGTTGTGTTGAGGTGTGAGGCAAATGTAGTGTTGGACTATGAGGGCCTGTGTTGTTGAAATATGGAGAGAGTCCAATATCAGACACCTATGTTTATTGGTCAAGAAATTGTAAGAACCATGGTAAATATGTAAAGAATTGCATCTCGATAAAACTAGGACCACACTCATAAAATCAAAATTGTGTTGTTTCCATTGATGTGCTTGAAATTTGGGTAGGACACCCCCCTCCCCCCCCAAATTCAAGATAGTTTAAAAAAACTGTTTAAAAAAATGAGAGTGAAAAGAGATCCCAAGTGTAGTGATGTGATTTGAACCCATGACGTTGTGAACTGCAGTGAAGTTGCAAAGCACTTAGCTATTGTGCAGAATAAAGCTGTATGGTGGAAAAAATGGAGTGTGTTAAGGCTAAAAAGCACATATAGCTAAAGAACTAAACATTGTATGGAATGTGGGAAGAAGACCATGGTAAAATTGTGAGGTTTCATCTTGCCCTGAAGTAGGGTAGGGGTTTGGTCACTTGCCTTTGGTACTTTCCTTCATAAGATCGATTCGACACACAGACAAGATCAAAAAAACACTTAAAATGGTGTAAGCTTGCAAGCGCTTCTGAGTGTAACATTATTTAGCAATATATATGATGTAATCAGTTACATTTTAGCAATATAAACAAAAAAAGAAAATAAAAAAAGTAGGTGGAGATGGTAAGCCTCGAACCTACAGCAGAGGGAGATGAATTACAGACATGTGATGTGTGCACTAATCCACTAGCCCACATCGCTATGTGAAACTGCTATAAGCACGAAGACATAAGTTTGCGAATTGGCGAAGCCGCGATCGTAAGTGAATCCCGCTGACGGCGGAATTCATTATTGCTGTTTTACTCGCCAATTCGCCGCAGCGCCAGTTAATTGATTTGAACGCGGCGAAACTGAAACACGTCATAGAGGTTTGAAGCTGCAGTTTCTTTAAATCCGGCCCTTAGTAACTATGTAAGATATGAAAGTTTGGACTGCAAATATTAGTTTATTGTAAATAGTGTACCCCAGTGTCAAGGTCATCAGTTTTAGTCTTGCAGAGAATTTGTTCATCAGCTTTACAGTCAGAAGGTGCAGGGCAACATTGCGTTTCAGAGTTCTTGTCCTGGTGTGGTAGTATTTTATATAAATATAAGCATATAATTTTTGGCATTTTCATTTTCATACTATCAATAAATTTAAATAACACAAAATTAGCCTACTACGTCACTTCTGGGGACCGTGCTGAGCCACGATTTGTGGACCTACCAATTGCCGGCGGGGATACCCATATTACCCATGTTGTATACACCCAGTGCCAGGACATAGGCACCATACAATGTGAGTGTACAATTGTCATCTTTTTATGCACAATAAAGTAAACGGTTTTACACTATGAGGTTTCCCTCTATCATTTATCTTTCCTAATTCACGCCTGAGGAGTAGCTACCGTGAGGCCTGCTAGCAGAGATACCACCCAGGGGTAATTTCCCCAGCAAGCGCACATGACCAGACTAGAGATAGGTGGTCAAAATTCAGGGTGAGGGTACATCCATGTGGGGAATCTGTTTGTGAGCACAAGCTAAGTGGAGCACTGTTTTTAAAACATAGGAACATGAGCACTTTATGGATTATAGCACCTCTGGATTTTTTGTGTTTGATTAGCTGATACAAGGACTTTTGTTAATATTTACCCATTGTTGTTGAAGCACTAAGCACGGTGTATTTTTATTTATATCATTAAATGTTACTACTTTTTTTCTCTAAAAGCAATACTTACAGGTGGTCCCCGGGTTACAAACATCTGACTTACAAACGCCTCCTACTTCCAAACGGAGGGAGACAACAGGAAGTGAGAGGAAATCTACCCATAGGAAGGGAAATTCACTCCTGTAAGAGTTATCATGGGAAAAAGATGTCTCCTGAGAAGCTTTATCACCAATCCTTGTTTCCACAACAACCTAAAATTTTCAAAATCCAATTGGCACAGGGAAAGAAAGTGAGGTTAAATCTTCTAAACAGGGGCACAGACAGCAAAACAAACATTACAGGGGTGGTAACCCTTCTCTATGCTATCCAAAAAACTTAAAAATATTTTTTTGGCTGGAGCTACACTTAAAAAATGTACCTTATCCGACTTACAAACAAATTCAACTTAAGAACAAACCTACAGACCATATCTTATTTGTAACCCGGGGACCGCCTGTTTTGTATTTAATGCTTCAGATGTACTCTTTCTTCTTCATAATTTGCCCCTTTTTCTAAGTACTAAGGGGTTGATTTACTAAACTCAGAATCTGGTGCAGCTGTGCATGGCAGCCAATCAGCTTGTAACTTCAGCTGGTTCAATTAGGATTTGGCAATAAGGTTTAACAATCAGACTGTTCCTTTATTGTAACAAAACAAAGACATGGTACAAGTCATGATGGATCACATCTCAGTTATAAGAAAAATGGTACAAATGGCTATAACACATCCATTTCTCAGAAAATAAACAAGTAAAACAATTAGAAGTGCAGGTAAAATAACACTGACATACCCATCGCACCTATTCCCACCTCTACCCAGGAGCCCATAGCCCAAAAAATGGGGGTGTGCACACCGCATGAGGTACGGGGCCAATCTCCCAGGCCAAGGAAGGAACATTATGTGAGGGGCGCAACAGCCACCGACCTCTAAGCCGTCCATGGCTGCCAGACCCTGTAAAACTTTTTTGGGCAGTTTCTGTGGATGTATGTTAATCTATACATAGGAAGAGCTGCATGTATAGTCCCATGAGCCTATAGAGGGGGGGGGGGGGATGGCCATTCCATTTCAGAATAATTTCCCTCTTGGCATAATAGAACAAATAATTTATCAGGGCTTAGGTGCACCTAGGCCTCTGCACATCATCCAAAATTCCCAACAGAACAAGCTCCGGTGAAAGCGGAAGTGAGAGCTGGAGGCGGTAGTTGATGTGCTCCAGAACCTCAGTACAATACTGAAGTATGACTGCACAGGTCCAGAACATGTGAATTTATGTGATCTCCTTGTTTCCACATCTGGGACACTCTTGTGGCTGTTGAGGATATATTCTGCGCAGCCTCTGGGGGGGGGGGTATAGTACACTCTGTGTAGAAATTCAACCTGTATCAATTTATCTTTCGAGGAGATCAATAACCTAACGCTGTCCTCAAGGCAATCCTCCCAGTCCTCCCTATCCAAATCAGGTAGATATGCCTTCCATGAGTCCCATAATCTTTCCATCTTAGGAGAAGCCATTTTCAAATCAACAGATCCAGATAGAGAGCAGAAAGTGGCTTGGCAAGCGACTCCTGGGCCAGTAACTCCTCTATGTGGTCCATAGACAAAGTCAGTTTTGAAACTGGGCGTTTGCTGCGTGTCTCAGTTGTAAGTATCGAAAGTACATCCAGCCTGGCAAATGAAATGTAGCCCTTAATTCGGGGAAAGACATCAGAGCACTGGAGGGGAAAACATCTCGCAAAGTTTGAATACCAAATCGAGCCCATATCTGGGGATCAGGGATTGTGCAAAAGTGATGGAGATTGGAATTTCCCCATAATTGGCAGTAGGGGGAGCAGCAATCCAGACTCCGGAATCTACGTCTAGCCCCCTCCCATACCCTAAGTGTGGTCCCGGTGGGATGCGGAAGGGCAGGATAGGGCCGGGGTCTCCTTTAAACCAGGTTGGCAAGCTCCTGGAGTGAGCCCAGTATTGCAGCCTCAAGGCATACCGCCGCATTGGCTCGGGATGAGACAAACCACCACCTGACTGTGACCAAGACAGCGGGCCAGTAATAGGCTCGAAAGTCCAGTAATGCCATACCTCCACATCGCAAAGGGACAGTCAGAGTAGATCTAGCCAAACTAGGGAGAGCCCCTGTCCAAATAAATGATCCAACACATCAGTCTAGGTCCTTAAAAAAGGAGTTGGGTATCCAGACTGAGCAATTTCGGAAGATATACAAAAATTTAAGGAGGAAAATAATTTTGAGTAAATTAATTCTGCCCAGGATAAGCATTTTTGATGGAGGTAGGAGAGTACTGGCATTAAATTGAGATCCTGAAACCTGGGCAGGTCTCTCTAAATTTGTATACCCAGGTATTGAAACTGTTCCACCCATAGAAGAGGGGTATCTGCCGCTGTTGTTTGCGCTAGGGGGTCTAATGGAAACAGCAGTGACTTATTCCAGTTAATACGTTTCCCTGAAAAACGCCCAAATTCAGTGAACAATTCCAGGGCTGCTCTAAGGCATCCATCAGCATCTTGGAGATACAGAAGGGCATTGTCAGCATACAAGGATCTCTTTTCTTCTAGAGGGCCAAGCTTTAATACCTTCACACTATCAGACCCATGGATCAAGATGGCCAGAGGTTCAAGGGCTAGGGCAAAGAGGCCAGGTGACCCCTGTCTAGTTCCTCACTGGAGTGGGAAGTGAGGCGATAAACAGTCATTAGTCCAGATGCGGGCCCTGGGAGCGTGGTATAGCATACCCAACCATTGAAGAAAGTTAGGTCCGAATCCGAACCTCTGTAATACAGCCCACAAAAATTCCCACTCCACCGAGTCAAAAGCCTTTTCAGCATCAAGAGAGGCAATGACTCTCAGTCCATTATTCTCGTAGGTAGCTGACAGATTAGGAAATAATCGGCGGAAGTTGATGTTATGCCTTCCCAGACATAAATCCAGTTTACTCTACATGTATTATCTCTTCTAAGACCACAGACAGTCTATCCTCTAGGACTTTTGCTACAATCTTGGCATTCACATTAATAAGAGATATCGTTCTATAAGACGAGCATTCTTGGGGGTCCTTGCCCGGTTTGAGCACCAACACCACCACCGCCTCCGACATAGACCCGGGAAGGAAGGTCAGGGAGAAAAACTGGCAAAATAGTGACTCAAGTCTAGGGGGCCAGTAAGTCCTGGTACGCCAAATAAAACTCAGTCGGGAGACCATCAGACCCAGGAGTTTTACCGAGCTGGAGCTGGGACAAGGCAACCTGTATCTCCTCCAGTGTGATAACCTCCTCTAATTTTCGATGGGATTCTCTCTCCAACTCGGGAAAATCAATCCTATTCAAGTAGGAGTCTAATTCCATGGGAGTGTAGTCTACTCTAGAGGAGTACAATTGTTGGTAAAAGTTAAAGAAACGCTCATTGATGTCATCCAGCGACCTTAGTACCTCCCCTGAAGAGTTTTTAATACTACTAATGTGCGTATGTGCAACTTGCCCCTGGGCCATGGCAATAAGGTTTATATGCAGACCTACACTGTCCAGTTTTAGTAAATTAAGCCCGTAGTATACTAAAACACACTATGATTACCCACCCTTGGCTGGTCAGTACAACTAATCTGAACATCACTAGCAGTAACTGGGAAGCGCAAGGCATGTAAAGTGACCCGTGAAAACCCAAGGGCCAGTAACAAGTTTTGTATGCATAGTTGCCCCAGATTTTGCACTCTTCGGTTACAGTAAATGACCCCCTAAGGCTACTATCCTCTGGACTGCAGAGTAAGGGAGTCCTTCTTTGGATGTCCCTCCCTGGGAGGTATGGACCCTCCTGTTGACTATCTATCGGCGGGGTTCTCCCAGGCACCAAAAGATGCAGTGGTGTGAGGATGTCATGAGACAAGGTGCTGGGTCCACACTGTGGTGCAGTCTTACTGTCTCCACTTAGGGAGGAGAGACGGTGAGGATCAAATGACAGCATGACAGAAAAACAACTTTGCAAGCTATTTTTTCACAAAATCGTTTGCGCAACAGTCGAGGATGGGGTGAGGAGGGGGGGGGGGTGTGATATTACTTTCCCAGAGATAGGTTTTAAATTTAAAAATGTATCACTGTCGGGGTGTCTTATTTGTCACAATTTAGCATGTGTCCATTTTTACTAATGTATAATACATTTTAAGTGTCCAGAAACAGATAGAAATAAGGCATTACAGAAATGAAAAGCAAAAGAGGTGGACAGAAAAAATAAAGCAAACAAAGGCTGTGAGCTGCTATGTCAATAATGAAGCGCTTGTTCTTGGCCCAAAATGGCAGACAATACTGAACAAAAGGCTTCACAGATAAATAAAATGAATGTCCAGTTACAGTACATATAACATTACAGTAAGGCTGTGCATGCTCTTCTGTCCCTGAGGCAAGATCATTTCCTTCACAAAGCTGCATTTTACTATAGGACCCTGAAGCAGCCTTTTATCCTTCTTTAGATTAAAACTGCAGTTAATATCAGAAAATGTATCTTGCACTGCAGAGTTACAGTAAATACAATGCTAAATATATCAAGAAGAGGTATAATATTTTTTTTTTCACACAAGCCTGGGATTACTTTAGAAAGAAGTCTATATCATTAAAGTGCCAATTCACTCAAAAGTGATAGACAGACCCTGGTGGGTCAACCTTTGGCATCCTATATGTCTTGGACACTCAAACAGCAAGGTCTCTCTGCTTTAATCCCTGATTCCTGTCCACCTGCAAATTTTCCACCAACCTTTGCAGGTTTTACATCCTTCTGTTACATACATAGTATAAAATAAGGAAAACATTTAACAAAGGAAATGGGGTCCATGGTGTGCAGTCCCTTAAACTTAGGAACACAAATTTCACTTAAAGAGTTCTTGAGAATATAAAAATAAAAAATAAATAAAAAATAAATAAACTTAATTTCGTTTTTAAAATTGTATTTTTTATTACAAATGGAATACCAAGGACTGCATTCATTAGGAACATTTCAACTATACAAGAAAAAAGGAAACAATTCCCCTTTCCATCGTAATGATTTAAATGCTTTCTACCAATATGTATTTTCAGTTAATGATAATGCTGATCCAAAAGCATACAGTGTATAACTCTATGAAGAGCTTGATCAATTTTCTCCTGATTTTCAAGTGTAATTTCATCTATAAATGAAGGGATTGTGTATTTTTGGGAGGCAGGATTGAGATCTCTGGAGGGAAACGCTAATTAAATTTTCATTATGGTCCTCAACATTTCATTCCATAAAATATTTGTTAAAGTAGAAGAAAATTATTATTTATTTTTTTAACTTGTACCTACATGTAAGGCTATATTTAGTCGTACCTGTAGGTACAGTGAATAAGTGAATATCCTGAGCTGTTCCTTCAGAGCTCTGTGCCACGGCTGTGACTCCTGCTCGCATGTGCGAGAGGGACATCGTCCCTGTTCAGCCAGTCTGACGGAGGGAGCACATATGCGTATTTACTAGGAAAAAAAATGTACCGGTTAATACAGCATAAAAAGCTCTTAACTCCAATTCACAAACTGATCAGAGCATTAAAAAGCATGCCATTACTACAACAAGGATTTAGCTGGCAGTATCACATGCGGTATTGGTCAAAAAATAACCAGGGTTCAGGGGACCCCCAGGCTGCACTTTGACAAATAGCTGGTTGCTAAGCTGCGGGCTGGGAATTCGGCTGCTACGCCCTTAACAATCGATGACTTATCAGCTGTTAGCAGGCTTCCCCGCTAACAGCCGATTCTAAAAAAAAAAGCAGACAATAACAAAATATGAAAAAAAAGGCCAACATTTAAAAAAAAACAAAAAACAGCGTGGGGTCCCCACTAACATACATACCAGATCCTTATCCGAGCATGCAGCTCGGCAGGTCACGAAACGGAGGGGACGAGTGAGCGCCCCACCTCCTGAACCATACCAGGCCACATGCCCTCACCTGTGTATCTTTGTATCTTTGTGGTATACACTGCACTATCTGATCTCAACAAACTGTAAAAAGCTAAAATCTCTATCCCTGCCAGCATTGTATTATTAACTATAGAATTCCACTTATAAATCACCTGCTGGCCAAGGGATGGGAACCCACAACCTCACAATTGCAAGCCTGGTATTCTACCACACCTACGCCACCATCAAGCATGCTTAGGCTGAACATACTCTCCCTGCCTAATTAACTTTTATTTCACCTGAGAGTGTGTTCAGCCTAAGCAGGCTTGACGGTGGCGTAGGTGGTAGAATACCGGTCTTGCATTTGAGATGGTTGTGGGTTTGAATCCCTTGGACAGTGGGTGATTTATTGGAATCAGAGGTCAGAGTCTGTGATAATGCAGGAACTCGAAGTTCTCGCGAAGAAGCCCATTTGTTCGTTATTCAACGAACGAGCGAACTGCCAATGTTCGAGTTGAACTTACGTTTGACTCGAACTCAAAGCTCATCCCTATTACCCAGTAAAATGCTTTGGCTTATTAAAAATGAATAAACAATGATAATTATATTAATAATCATTCAAAAATATTATCAGATGACAAAAGTGATGCAGTGAAATTTAAATTAATATCTATACAGTATCTCACAAAAGTGAGTACACCCCTCACATTTTTGTAAATATTTTATTATATCTTTACATGTGACAACACTGAAGAAATTACACTTTGCTACAATGTAAAGTAGTGAGTGTACAGCTTGTATAACAGTGTAAATTTGCTGTCCTCTCAAAAAACTCAACACACAGCCATGAATGTCTAAACTGCTGGCAACATAAGTGAGTACACCCCTAAGTCAAAATGTCCAAATTGGGCCCAATAAGCCATTTTCCCTCCCCGGTATCATGTGACTCGTTAGTGTTACAAGTCTCAGGTGTGAATGGGGAGCAGGTGTGTTAAATTTGTTGTTATTGCTCTCACTCTCTCATACTGGTCACTGGAAGTTCAACATGGCACCTATCGGCAAAGAACTCTCTGAGGATCTGAAAAAAGAATTGTTGCTCTACATAAAGATACCCTAGGCTATAAGAAGATTGCCAAGATCCTGAAACTGAGCTGCAGCATGGTGGCAAAGACCATACGGCAGTTTAACAGGACAGGTTCCACTCAGAACAGGCCTCACCATGGTCGACCAAAGAAGTTGAGTGCACATGCCCAGCGTCATATCCAGAGGTTGTCTTTGGGAAATAGACGTATGAGTGCTGCCAGCATTGCTGCAGAGGTTGAAGGGGTCGGGGGTCAGCCTGTCAGTGCAAAGACCATATGCCGCACACTGCATCAAATTGGTCTGCATGGCTGTCATCCCAGACGGAAGCCTCTTCTAAAGATGATGCACCAGAAAGTCCGCAAACAGTTTGCTACAGACAAGCAGATTACCATGTCCTGTAGTCTGATGAGACCAAGATAAACTGATTTTGTTCAGATGGTGTTAAGCGTTTATTGCCGCAACCATGTGAGGAGTACAAAGACAAGTGTGTCTTTCCTACAGTCAAGCATGGTGATGGGAGTGTCATGGTCTGGGGTTGCATGAGTGCTGCTGGCACTGGGAAGCTACAGTTCATTGAGGGAACCATGAATGCCAACATGTACTGTGACATACTGAAGCAGAGCATGATCACCACCATTCGGAGACTGGGCCACAGGGCAATATTCCAACATGATAATGACCCCAATAACACCTACAAGAAGACCACTGACTTGCTAAAGAAGCTGAGGGTAAAGGTGATGAACTTGCCAAGCATGTCTCCAAACCTAAACCCTATTGAGCATCTGTGGGGCATCCTCAAACGGAAGGTGGGGGAGCGCAAGGTCTCTAACATCCATCAGCTCCGTGATGTCGTCATGAAGGAGTGGAAGAGGACTCCAGTGGCAACCTGTGAAGCTCTGGTGAACTTCATGTCCAAAAGGGTTAAGGCAGTGCTGAAAAAAATTGGTGGCCACACAAAATATTGACACTTTGGGCCCAATTTGGACTTTTTGACTTAGGGGTGTACTCACTTTTGTTTCCAGCATTTTCGACATTAATGGCTGTGTACTTAATACTTTGGAGGAGTTATTTTGAGGGGACAGCAAATTTACACTGTTATACAAGCTGTACACTCACTACTTTACATTGTAGCAAAGTGTCATTTCTTCAGTGTTGTCACATGAAAAGATATAATAACATATTTACAAAAATGTGAAGGGTGTACTCACATTTGTGAGATACTTTATATGCATAAAAAATACTTCACAGGATCTAAAATACCCAAAACGGAAGCAAAAATAGAACCAAAATCTACCAATAATTAAGAAATAGTGGTAAAAAGTGGCACAAAAAGTAATAAGTAAGTCCACAATACAATATAGATCAAAATCAAACCAAACAGTGACACCCAGTGAAAGTTCAGTGTCTAAATTAAATTAACGTCCAAAAAATATAAATATCTAATCGGGATGTGATCCGTGCTGAATGTCTGCTGTTATAGTAATCTTCACACCACACCAAGTGTCAAACGTGACACCACTTCCCCATAAGATCTGCACTCACCACATATACATGTGAATTCATGTGAAAAGAGTTCATGTGAATAAAGTCCCATTTCCAAATAAATCTGATTGTGTAGAAATCCTATAAGGCCCCATGCACACGGGACGTTTTTAACGCCGCTGTAAGCAGCGTCAGGCGTTTTCTTTTTGCAGCCTAAAAACGCCCCTCCATGTTATTCTATGGCCTCATGCACACTCAGACGTTTTTGAGCTGTAAGTGGCTTAGGCGTTTTTAGGCTGCAACAAGAACCCACCACCTGCGCGTTCTGAGGACCAGCGTTACAGCGTTAAAAACGCCTGACGCTGCTAAAAGCTGAATAACTTTGCTATAACGTTGCTTAACGTGCGTTAAGCCACGTTATACGTTTTTTTTTCTTCCATTCAAAATCAATGGTTCCCTATGGGATCCTATTGATTTGAATGGAGGTCGCACCGCAACACCGCAAGTCGGATCCGACTTGCGGGGTGACTTGCGCTGTGGGAATCTTGAGGGGGAACGCCACGCCAAAATGGGAAAAAAACGGCGCGGGGTCCCCCCCAGGGTTCCAAACCAGGCCCTTCGGGTCTGTTATGGAATTTGAGGGTAGCCCCATGCCGAAAAAACGGCGTGGGGTCCCCCCCAAAATCCATACCAGACCCTTAACCGAGCATGCAGCCCGGCAGGCCAGGAAAGGGGAGGGGACGGGCGAGCGGCCCCACCCCCCCTGGACCACACCAGGCCACATGCCCTCAACATGGGGGGGTGTTGGTGCTTTGGGGCAGGGGGAGCTCTGCACCCCCCACCTCAAAGCACCTTGCCCCCATGTTGATGAGGACAAGGGCCTCATCCCCACAACCCTGGCCGGTGGTTGTGGGGGTCTGCGGGCAGGGGGCTCATCGGAATCTGGAAGCCCCCTTTAACAAGGGGGCACCCCAGATCCCGGACCCCCTCCCTATGTGAATGGGTATGGGGTACACTGTACCCCTACCCATTCACCCCATAAAAGGCAGTGTATGGAAATAACGACAAGAGACGTTTTGGAAAGTTTATTAAAAATCTTCATCCGACTCTTCTTGTCTTCTCCTCTCCGGGGTCTTCTGCTCTTTTGCTGTCCCCCTCTTCTTGTGTTCTTCTCTCCGGGGTCTTCTGCTGTCCTCTCTTCTTTTCTTCTCCTCTCCGGTCTTCTGCTCTTTTGCTGTCGGCTGTCGGCTGTCGGCTGTCTTCTTCCTCCGGTCCTCCGACGACGACGTCTCCGCTGATTATGCCTATCTCCGGTCTCTTCAGCTTATTATATAGCCATTAGGGGCGTGGCCCCGATGACGTCATCTGGAGACCCCGCCCCCTCATGTCACATATGACGTCATCTGTGACATGAGGGGGCGGGGCCTCCAGATGACGTCATCGGGGCCACGCCCCTAATGGCTATATAATAAGCTGAAGAGACCGGAGATAGGCATAATCAGCGGAGACGTCGTCGGAGGAGGACCGGAGGAAGAAGACAGCCGACAGCCGACAGCCGACAGCCGACAGCCGACAGCAAAAGAGCAGAAGACCGGAGAGGAGAAGAAAAGAAGAGAGGACAGCAGAAGAGGGGACAGCAGAAGACCCCGGAGAGAAGAACACAAGAAGAGGGGGACAGCAAAAGAGCAGAAGACCCCGGAGAGGAGAAGACAAGAAGGGCGGACAGCAAAAGAGCAGAAGACCCCGGAGAAGACCCCGGAGAGGCGAAGACAAGAAGAGTCGGATGAAGATTTTTAATAAACTTTCCAAAACGTCTCTTGTCGTTATTTCCATACACTGCCTTTTATGGGGTGAATGGGTAGGGGTACAGTGTACCCCATACCCATTCACATAGGGAGGGGGTCCGGGATCTGGGGTGCCCCCTTGTTAAAGGGGGCTTCCAGATTCCGATGAGCCCCCTGCCCGCAGACCCCCACAACCACCGGCCAGGGTTGTGGGGATGAGGCCCTTGTCCTCATCAACATGGGGGCAAGGTGCTTTGAGGTGGGGGGTGCAGAGCTCCCCCTGCCCCAAAGCACCAACACCCCCCCATGTTGAGGGCATGTGGCCTGGTGTGGTCCAGGGGGGGTGGGGCCGCTCGCTCGTCCCCTCCCCTTTCCTGGCCTGCCGGGCTGCATGCTCGGATAAGGGTTTGGTATGGATTTTGGGGGGGACCCCATGCCGTTTTTTCGGCATGGGGCTACCCTAAAATTCCATAACAGACCCGAAGGGCCTGGTTTGGAACCCTGGGGGGGACCCCCACGCCGTTTTTTTCCCATTTTGGCGTGGAGTTCCCCCTCAAGATTCTCACAGCGCAAGTCGCCCCGCAAGTCGGATCCGACTTGCGGTGTTGCGGTGCGACCTCCATTCAAATCAATAGGCTCCCATAGGGAACCATTGATTTTGAATGGAAGAAAAAAAAACGCTGCTAAAAGCAACGTGGCAAAACGTGCAATAACGCCAATGGAAAAAGCTACTGAAAGCACGTTTTTACAGCTGCTTTTTCCGGCGTCAGAACTAACTTTGACGTACGTTTTTTCTAACGCCCCGTGTGCATGGGGCCTAAATGTCAATAACTGTGACCTAAATCCAGAAGGTGACCACTGAAGCCATACCAAAGCAGTGTGAAAGGAGGCCTACCAGAGGATTTTGACCCTCAAAATATAGAGCAATCATAACAGCTTTATATGAAGATTTTCTCAGATTTTAATTTCCTTAGGGCAACCACCCCACAGCAAATGGCGCCCAGATCTTCCGCTTTAACAAACACTGCAATTGTCAGGGTCCGGACTGGTGGCAGGTGACTGTACTGGAGGTGGATCCTCTGTGTCTGTGAGGGATTGGCGTGGACCGTACTAAAGGACCGGTTCTAAGTTACTACCGGTTTTCACCAGAGCCCGCCGCAAGGCGGGATGGACTTGCTGCGGCGGTAGCAACCAGGTCGTATCCTCCGGTAACGGCTCAACCTCACAGACAGCTGATTCAGGCATGGTACAGAAGGACAAGGCAAAGGCAGGGTCAGACGAAGCAGAAGGTCAAGGCAGGCGGCAACGGTTCGTAGTCAGGGGCAACAGCAGAAGGTCTGATACACAGGCAGGGAAAATACACCAAACGCTTTCTCAAGGCACAAAAGGCAACAAGATCCGGCAAGGACAGGAAGGGGAAGTGGGTTTTTATATGTTTTGGGCTGATTGGGTCAGGCACCAATTAGTGATGCACTGCCCCTTTAAATTTCAGAACAGCGGCGCGCGCGCGCCCTAGAGAGCGGGGCCGCGCGCGCCGGGAGGAAGCCAGGGCGGGAGCCGTGCGGGAGGTTTGTGGAGTCCGCGGGCGGGAACGTCCCGCCGCGCGGACCGACTGTGTGTGGGGTTCGGGGGAGCGGCGCTCACGGTCGGGGAAGGTGACCGAAGCGCCGCTACCCGCAGCATGCCTCGAGTGCTCCGGGGATGCTGCAGGACCCGGAGCGCTCGGCGTGACAGCAATCCTCCTCCATAAGTCACGATTTATAGGCGTTTAAACATTCAGGGTGTACATGTAAAAAATAAGTACTTTTAATAACGCCGCCATCAGAAGGCTTGCATTCCACCAGTTCAGATATATCCATTACAGATCCATCTTCTTCAACTGAAACAACTTTAACTGGTACAGCCACTGTTCTTTCTTTAGGAATTGTATTATTTAAAATCTCTGTGTCCTCCTCAGAGTTGTATAAAGTACTCGAAACCCATACTTGAGTAAAAGTACAAGTGCTCGATCAAAAAGTGACTTGAGTAGAAGTGGAAGTGCTCGATCAAAAAGTGACTTGAGTAGAAGCACTAAAGTATTCAACATTTTTTGTACTTAAGTATTGCAAGTAGTTTTTTTTTTAAATTTTGCTACTCAAGTACTGAAAGTAAAAGTACCAGTAGTTTTGAAAAAAAATTGCTACTCAAGTACTGAAAGTAAAAGTACAAGTACTGTGTTATGTAGTTATTAAAGAAAGAAGTCAAAAGTTTGAACATCATATTGTTTTTTATTACTTCAAATGCAGCTTTTATTTTCGTATGCGCTGATAATACACATGTTTTGAGCTTCATGAAACCTGCCATCTAGTGTTCTGGCAGTGGTAATTTTTATAAGTGTAACGAGTAACTATGCAGCACAAAAAAAAAAAATATCGGAGTAGAAGTATTGAAATCATTGAAAAAATGTAATGAAGTAAAAGTGGAAGTAGGAGAAAAAAATCTACTCTAGGAAAGTACAGATACCGCCTTTCGGTACTTAAGTACAGTAGTGAAGTAGTTCTACTTAGTTACTATACATCTCTGGTCCTCCTCCCATATTACCACACTGGCCTTGGCCTGAAATCTCCTCCTGGATGCCAGTGCAAACTGGGAAACACTAAATTGGTAGGTATACTCAAAGGAGATTGGTAGCCGCTGAGAGATAATGAACTTTATTGAAAAAGAATTCTTAATAAAAAACACACTTGATATATCCTCTAATGCTGACCTCATAAATAGCGCTTATAAATAGATGATGTAAGAAGTTTGGGATTCCCAGGAATGCTTTGTTATATACATTTATATAAATAAGTAATGTGTCGTAGAATGTTCACAACAATAATTTAATGAAAATATAATAGTACATAACTCATTTGTTTCAAAGGGTATCCCAGAATGATAGTTCATGCAGATAGCTAATGCTCAATAGGTATTCCACTTGCAGAGCTACCCAAATATTTCATTGTGCACAATCTCATCTTTGAATCCACAGTTGCCGGCTGCTGGTTAACAGCATGCTAAGCATGAGGAGAGTAATTTCTTTAAAATTTGTTATGATGGAAAGTTACAGAGTTTGCAGAAGCAGAAATCCTTTTGCTTATTGACCTGCTTAAGAAAAATTTGCTTAAAAAAATCTATTTTTAAAATTGATCTTTGATTGTTTTTTTCTTTTGTAGCTTAGTTATTTCATTTAGTATTCTTTGTATTTGCGTTTTTTCCTTTTTGTATGTAATTGATTATACTTGTGTAATGTCATCTTAGATTTTAATTTTTTATTTTTCATCACAGTTTTTCCTTTATGTGAAAAAACAAAGTAATAATGACACTATTGAGGGACTGTTTCAGGGTAGCTGAAAGGAGCTTTTGCTTCCCTCGGGAGCAATTTATCTCCAGTTCTTCAGATTTTCCAAATCTATAGATTTTCATGTAATTTCTAGTCAAATGAAAACTTTTAATTTTGCTCATGAATAAAGTCTAAAATTGTAAAGCCATTTTTTAAAACTTGCATGCAGGTGTTTTAGGTTTTCATGGTATTTTCAATGCAAGGAATGGAAAAAAGACTCTATGGAACAGGGCTTAGGGAGTACCCGGAGAGGATAAGGAGTCTTGTTTGCTGAGTCATGTACTGAATTTCTCAGAGGTTTTCTGATATATTCTTTAGCTCCATGAGTAGGGAGGGATAACCTCATAATATTAGCACAAATGAGGAGACAATTGGAGAGTTTTCTTTAGCAGGGGGTGTAAAAAGCCATTAGGTGGTTTACAAAAAGTTCAGTTTTATTCTAAAAAAATGTAACAAACTACTTGCAAGGCTATTGTGTATGTTGCACTGCCCTCTAGAGGACTGCTGGATATAACACTTTCTGAATTCCCCTGGGTTACCCGTAGCAACAGCTTGCAGAAACGTATCCCTTTAAGTACTCAGCTCAGTCAATGATCAGTCCAGGAGATGTTGTTTTGTAGTTTTATTTAGAACTGGGATAGGAGAAAGGATGAGTGGGATACTCCAACTAGCAATTATTCACAGTATTGAGGACATCTGACTTGAGAATGCGTAAAAAACGTTTTCCTGTGTACAATTATCTTTAGGGTTCTAACTTGGCACCCCCTTTCTCTCTCACTATGGAGCTGACACCCGTCCACTGACTCTACACTCCAGAGTGGTTCCCTTCCTAGGCAAACCCTTGGGCAAGTTCCTCTGTACTCATGCACACTGTTTTTCCAGATTCACTTCAACCCCAACTCCTCCAGTCAGCTTCTCCTGGACCTCTGGGTTCAGTCACACTCCCTGTGATCCCCATCCACTGCTACAGAAGGGGAGGCAGCCATCACTCTCCTTCTGGGACCTGGTTTTCCCACCCAAAGACCCCCTGCTTCATGTGCTCTTGGCTTTTATACCCTATCCCATGAGGCACCACTCTCTGTGCCAAACCCATGGGATAGATATCAAAGCCTGTGTGTCATTGGCTGGGTTTCCTCCACTGTCCAATGTACCTCTCCATTGGATACAGTGGGGACACTCCCTCAGCCCACATGAATCACACATTGAACACATGGAGCAGGCCTAGCTAGCAGATCTAACTCCCTTAGAAGCAGAGAGTACAAATGCTTTGCCTACTGCTTTTCTGTTAAGCAGATAAAGCCCAAACCAAACTATATCTGCTATCTAGCACCTGACTAGGAGGGTGCTACATGTATTTCATGAAATTAAAATTGCTGTCCATTTCAACCTGCAATTAGCTTTTAGTTTAAAAAACTGTGAGAAAAGTCAAGAGTTACCTCCTCGCAACCAAGGCAACAGTGGAGGTATTTTGTACCCTGCTTGTGTACAGAACAATCCCAGAAACATCAATTGACACTGGCTCACTGCTTTTCCCTGAGGTACAAACAGAGTGTATAAAGGTGAGTCCAAGCGTACACATTTTTTATGCATTCCAGTGTGGAGCATTTTCAGCAGCCTATTCATTTCGATAAGCTGCCCAAACCGCATCTGAAGAGGGCAGTGCATGTCTGTGCGGTGCAGAAAAACATGCGCTTTTGTGCATGTTCCTGCACTGTAAGGGGTGTGAGTGAGCCCTGAGGTCATCTAGTGCCAAATGTGGTGTTTTCTATTTTAACTAAATGAGAAACAATCAACCAGCACAGGAAATAGCCTAAAAGCATTTGTTTATCTGCCCAATTTGCATTGAACGACTGTACTTTCACTTTAAGTTGGCACTATGCTATATGATTTTTTTATATATACACTCCTTGGTGATATACTGGCATAGGGTACTGTTCCTCAATAGCATTCTGGTCAAGCTTGAATAAAACAGTGGATCAATTTATAGCATTTAGTACTTAAAGCGAAAGTTTGCACCTTGTTTGCCCCCTCGACTCCTCCATTGCCACATTTGGCACTTTTTGGAGGAGAGGGGGGAGCGCGTACCTGGTTTTGACAGCTAACCACTCCTACCGATGATCTGAGCCGGAAATTCGCCCCCTCCCCCTTCCCCCACAGTCTTCGGGACACATCACAAGTCCAAGAAGTCTACGGGACCATTCACAAGGCACAGCAGGACTCGTACATGTGCAGTAGGAAACCGGCTGTGAAGCCGCCTAGCTTAATTTCCTGTTTCCTTTAATTGCTATGCCAGTGCTTACACCCAAAGCAGATTGAAGAATCGGTTTGGGTGAGGATATCCCTGGATCCCTGGACAGGTAAGTGTCCTTATATTAAAAGTCAGCATCTACAGTATTTGTAGCTGCTGACCTATTTTTATGGGCGGAGCCTGGAGCTCCTCTTTAACTTTATACTACCATTTGCAACTTACAATACTATATGAAACAAAAAGAAGCCTTTAACATTTCCTGAAATATTAAACTGCACAAAAATTTTAGGAAGTGTAGCCTTTATCAAATTGAGAACAACTGGGGTGCTGTTGCTAAACCTAGGAGTAAGCATGTAATACACTGCAGCTTACCAGTTCTTAGATATGGCTAATGTATTTTTTTTTCCTCTTTTTAGTTTTTCATGGTTTTGACCTAGGGATCCTACCAGCAACACTTCCTGCTCTAGGGTGACAACACTTGCTCACTTGCTGTACTGTATCCTATGTCAACTTAGGACAGGAAAGGTTTAATACTTCTGACAGTGCAAGGCCCTGCCACTATGAAAATGGTTGGAAAAGGGACACAGGGTTCACGCGTGCGCAGAGTGTGGGACCCTGGTGTGTTAATTTTGAGCAGAAAAAAACTTTTTTTACAGCTTTCTCTGACTTTTGGTATTCCTAGATTGGGATCTGTAGTCTGGAGATTTCAAAGTGTCTTTTGAAGGAGGTAATCTCCAATCCAGTGTCCACATCTTGTTGAAGACCAGCAGGGTGTGTGTCCAGGTGCACACCATCCTTATAATGAAGGAGTGATAATAATTCAGGGTTGCAGCCAGAAGGCAGGTGTGCTCCCATCTGAAGACAGGTGTGTGATCCTGTCTGGAGAAAAAGGTGGTCTACTCAGAAGATAGCATTCCATGTTGGAGAGATTTCTTGTCCATCAGACTGAAATAGTCGAGTACTGGGAGTGTCTGTGAGACTGAGGAAGCTAAGGCAACTAGGAGTGAGTCAAGGGGATTAAAGAAATCTGTAAGTCTCAGAGGAGTGAGAGAGCCCAGGGTGTCAAGAGAACCCCTGCCTAGAGGCCAGGAGTGGGCCCTTGTAGCAAGATGCTGCAGCCAAGGCTGAGTGAGCCAAGAGAGAGCACCTGGCTGCTAACGCATCATCATCTAGCTCTTTATAGCTCCCAGTTTTACTGTCCTTGGCCACCCCTTTCATTCAGTGGATTTCAGTTCGTTCAATCACGGAGGCTCAGTATCACATGTGGGTGTTACCTAAGACAGCATTTATGCAAATGTAGCCTGCCAAGGAACACCCACTCCTGCAAACTGACATAAACCCATTAAGGTATTTTGATATTTGCATAACTCTCTGGGTTCTGATATGTTTTTAGGAAACTATGTACAGCACCTTGCCCGCCACACTCACTAGCATGCATTGTACACAAAAAAAAAAAAACAACACAAAGTCAATATATGTATTGAAAAGGAAAAAGGCTTTGTTTTATTGCATTAGCATGTCAATTAGGGGAAAAAGGAAAAAGCAGGGAAGGCATTATATCAGCAGATATAAATTCAATTTTAACTTTTAATATGTGTTTAAATTATTACATTAATTTGTATAAATGCAATATGAAGAAACACCGAAATATAGCTTAAAATATTGTTTTAATTATCCCAATTTTCTAATGCTCATAGAGTAGGCAATGAGTTATTTTAAAGTGTTAATAAAGCCCAAATTTTTTATTATTTATTTATTTTTTTAGTTTTGGATGAAGTTGTTTTTTTTTTTTTGTCTGTGACCCAATGGGGGGGATTTCCTTAAAATTCCTTTCTCAGGAACAAAGCAGGACATAAGAGAAGATCTCTTAAAAGCAAGAAGATATCCCCTCTTAGACTGATGTCGCCAGAACAAGTCTATTTATTGTTGTCCTCTTGCTCTAGTATATTATATTTTCATTCTATTTCATCACTATCAGCAATAGGAGCTTGACAGCAAAATATATATTTAAATCTAAACTTCAACACTGTATAAGGATTTTGGTGATTTTGTAATGTAACTTTTGTTTAAAAAGTTGTAAGTTCACATATTTGTCTAATTTTTTTTCATTCAACTTTAAAAAATTAAATAAACAACACATTGAAACAAAACATGTAGAACGTAAACGGATGTTTTATATCTAATGCCCCATACACACGTGCAGATTATCTGCAGACTTTTGTCTGCAGACTTACCAAAACCATATAATATGAGGTCAAACCTAAACACTTTCAATTTGTATGCAATCCGGCAGGCCCTTGCACTACATAGAAAAGGTAAGTCTGCAGACAAAAGTCTGCAGATAATCTGCACGTGTGTATGGGGCATAAGTTTAACAAGTAATAGAACATATTTTTTTTGCAAATATATAAAAAAGGTTGTACTCATGGTATATGATTTATGTGGCACATGCTTTACAGACAAATGTGAAGGTAAATCTGCCATAATATGTAAGTATTCCTGTTATGATAAGTGTACGCATTGCCATCAATCTGGCAGGTTAGTATCACTTTAAAATGCGACAAAATATTGTTTAACAAATTCAGTACTGGGCACTTTCACCTCCTTCCTGCCCAGGCCAATTCTTTAGCTTTCAGCGCTATTGTGCAACACAGTTTTTATAATCTTTTTTCACACAAATAGAGCTTTCTTTTGATGGTATTTAATCACAACTGGATTTTTTATTGTTTTTTTGCTAAATAAGTAAAAAAAGACCAAACATTTTGAAAAAAAAATGCGTTTTCTTTGTTTTTGTTATAAAATTTTGCAAATAAATCTTTCTTCATAAATTAGGTCAGCATATATTCTGCTACATTTCCTTGGTAAAAATATTCCCAATGAGTGTATATTATTTAGTCTGTAGGAAATTTATAGAGTCCACAAACTATGGTATTTACAGTATCTCTCAAAAGTGAGTACACCCCTCACATTTTTGAAAATATTTTATTATATCTTTTAATGTGAAAACACTGAAGAAATGACACTTTGCTACAATGTAAAGTAGTGAGTGTACAGCTTGTATAACAGTGTAAATTTGCTGTCCGCTCAAAATAGCTCAACACACAGCCATTAATGTCTAAACTGCTGGCAACAAAAGTGAGTAAACCCCTCAGTGAAAAAATGTCCAAATTGGGCCCAAACTGTCAATATTTTGTGTGGCCACCAGTATTTTCCAGCACTGCCTTAACCCTCTTGGGCATGGAGTTCATCAGAGCTTCACAGGTTGCCAGTGGAGTCCTCTTCCACTCCTCCATGACGACATCACGGAGCTGGTGGATGTTAGAGACCTTGCGCTCCTCCACCTTTCATTTGAGGATGCCCCACAGATGCTCAATAGGGTTTAGCTCTGGAGACATGCTTTGCCAGTCCATCACCTTTATCCTCAGCTTCTTTAGCAAGGAAGTGGTCATCTTGGAGGTGTGTTTGGGGTCGTTATATTGGAATACTGCCCTTCAGCCCAATCTCCGAAGGGAGGGGATAATGCCCTGCTTCAGCATGTCACAGAACATGTTGGCATTCATGGTTCCCTCAATTAACTGGAGCTCTCCAGTGTCGGCAGCACTCATGCAGTCCCAGACCATGACACTCCCACCACCATGCTTGACTGTAGGCAAGACACACTTGTCTTTGTATTCCTCACCTGGTTGCCGCCACACACGCTTGACACCATCTGAAACAAATAAGTTTATCTTGGTCTCATCGGACCAGATGACAGGGTTCCAGTAATTTCCATGTCCTTAGTCTGCTTGTCTTCAGCAAACTGCTTGCGGGCTTTCTTGTGCATCATCTTTAGAAGAGGCTTTACTTCTGGGACGACAACCGTACACACCAATTTGATGCAGTGCGGGGAGTATGGTCTGAGCACTGACAGGCTAACCCCCTACCTCTTCAACCTCTGCAGCAATGCTGGCAGCACTCATTCGTCTATTTCCCAAAGACAACGCCTCGATATGACGCTGAGCACGTGCACTCAACTTCTTTGGTCGACCATGGCGAGGCCTGTTCTGAGTGGAACCAGTCCTGTTAAGCCGCTGTATGGTCTTTGCCATCATGCTACAGCTCAGTTTCAGGGTCTTGGCAATCTTCTTATCGCCAAGGCTATCTTTATGTAGAGCAACAATTCTTTTTTCAGATCCTCAGAGAGTTCTTTGCCATGAGGTGCCATGTTGAACTTCCAGTGACCAATATGAGAGAGTGAGAGCGATAACACCAAATTTAACACACCTGCTCCCTATTCACACCTGAGACCTTGTAACACTAACGAGTCAAATAACATCAAGGAGGGAAAATCAAAATTGATCAGTCCTGATGTACTAATGGCCCACCTCATTTCCTAAGGCCTGAAACACCAGGACAGTAAAAAATAAAAACAAATTACCCCTTTTGGAAAGTAGACAGTCCAAGGTATTTAGTAAGAGCCATGGCAAGTTTTTTTTAAGTTGTAATTTTTTGTCATAATTTTTGGAATATTAAAGAAAATAAAAAAAAAAAAAAAACAACAACATGTTTTAACACACTGTTATCAGAACAATACAGTGTTACCATAGTAACACTGTACTACTATGGATCAGGATTTTTTATTTTTTTTTACATATTAATTACAGTGAGTTTCGTTGGTATAAGCAATCATTTTTACTGAATGAAACTGATTCATTCAGTGTCTTTTGTTGTGATTAGCTGTGATTGGCAAAATCTAATCACATGGTACAGATGGGCTGTGATTGGCCCTGTCTGTACTTTGTGATCACTGTGGCTAATCACAGCTAGCAACACAATTGTATACAATGGATGGCATGAAAGAAAGCCATCCATTGTTTACAATTGTATGGGATCTGCTGTGATTAGTCACAGTGATCACATGGTACTGGCAGTGGGCTTGTATAGTAATCACTAATCGGCTGTGAATACAGCCAGTGACAGATCGCCCATCTGAGCGGCCCTGCAGCCATGCAAGAGGCGCGTCCTGGAAGGACGTCATATGATGTCCCCCCAGAATGATGAAAGTCCTGCCTGGCCGTCATTTTGCTATAGGCTGGGCAGGAACTGGTTAAAGAGGAGCTCCAGTCATTTTTTGTGTTTATTAAAGCTTAGAAGCTACAAAAACTGTAACTGCTGACTAATAAACAGACACTCGCATGTCCCAGGATCCAGCGATGTGATCACCCGAGCCGTTCCTACCCACAATCTTCTCTTGCTGGCGTCAGCATCTCAACTGTGGGCACTCGACTTGACAGATTGCAGGTTCCGAGCAGGGTGCCCACTGCAAATGTGAGCCATGCTGTACTCTGTGAATTGTCCCATAGTCTTCTGGGACTTGTGACGCGTCCCAGAAGACTGCAGGTAGGAAAGGGGAGAGGAGAACTTCCATTAGGAGATCCGAGAGGAATTGGGAGTGAGTACCTGTCAAAATCAGGTACCCTCTCTTCCTCCCCAAACAAAAGTGTCATTTGGAGAAAGGCAAGGGGGCTTTAAAGCAGAACTTTCCCTTTTAAGAGGAGCTTCGATTTAACTTTTGCATATTGCTTTAATACAGAAAGTAAGACCCTACACCAGGCACATTGGTCACATAGGTCTCCGCAGATGCTCAGACTGCCCATATCTTTCAACAATCTAATGCCACAGCTTTTATTGTTTATTTATAAAGTACCTGCAACAGCCTTTACATACCTGCTCTTCAAGTATTATCTTAGCTTTATACATACATATAAAGACACACTATATGAACACAAAAGTCAGAGCTTTACCTAAAATCTTAGTGAGCCTTGCAACACAAGTTTTCTAAGATATCATGATCCAGTTTTTTTTAAGACTTATACCTCAGCTTTGCAAAACTTGAAGATCTTTTCTTCAATGTGGCTGAAGGCAGGGAAACAGGCTGTTGCATACATTGCAATGCTGGCGGAGAGGCTCTAGTCTCATAAATAATTCATTTTAACTCATCCCTAGTTACCAGGTAAACCATTTGTGAATTTTCTATATTCTCTTAAAAATATCTGCAGTTCGTGAATAAATTCGTGATAAAAAGAGCTAGACTACTTCAAGGCTAAAGAATTCAGTCAATGAGTACCACGCACTGATAAAATATTAATTGCATATAGTTTTATTGATTCAAACACAGCTAATGCCGATCATGAGTTTTTGGTGCGGAGATCTTGGCGCAAGACTATTAGGATTTGATGCCAATGCTTCAGGTTCCCAAGTTTGCCTGTATGTAGGGGTACAATTGGAGTTAGGAATTTGATCAAGGCCTATATTAGGATTATTGACGAATGCATGCTGTACAAGAGTGTAATGAATCCTCTGGGACTAGAGGCAGCTTCAGCACTTACTGGTTGTTAGTTGGCCTTCCATTCCTATGTATTGATTCTATATTACGGACAGTGTCATGTACTTGTATGAGCAGCTTGTGATAATGAAGGTGGCACAATTCCTGTCCCTGCACCCCTGGTGTTTGAGACGGGGACTTCTAGGGAAATTAAAAGGCGCAAGTGCCAGGTAGCTGGAATCACAGACCTGAATTCAGGAGCACTGCAATGTAAGGTAAGCAAAGGTGCAGCAATGAGGGCACCCCAAGTTCACCCAGACTGATAGAGAGTAGAGCTGGGTCACAAGCTAAATTCAGTAACAGCAAGGCAGGAAGGCACCAAATCACAAGCAGGATGAAGATCAGAGACAAGCAGACATTGGCACGGTGTAATCAGTGAGGTACAGAATCTAGAGGCGCAATCTTGGTCAAGAGTCGAGGCCAAGATTGGTAACAAAGGTAGGCAGAAAACATAAACAGGCAGGGGTAGTCCAAAGCTGGGTCAGTAACATAATCAAGCAGGATTCAGAATAAAGAATCATAGATACAAGCTTAAAGATTATCCAGCAATGATCCCATACAGGCCTCAGGTTTAAATGGTCCACTAGGCACTAGAATTTGAGGTGGATAAGACTGTGCATACTGTTGTGTGCTCATTCCTTTGCACATACACATGAAAATAAGCACAGTCTCTCCGATGGCTGACAAGAGGTTCCTGACAGGCAGTATCACCAAAAACGTATGTGCAAGAGGCAGTGGGAAAGCCTACAAAACCAGCAGAAAGTATCAGACTTTGCAGATTTAGGGGTAAACTTGCAGACTGAAGGTGCCTGCACTTCATTTATATGCTCAACTTACATTTAGGGAAAGTGCATTTTAAGCAACATATAAAGTGTAAAGGTTAGGGTAGTGATAAGGGTGAAGGTTAAAGGGTAAGTGTGCTCATAGTGCTCTAAGCTGGGCTTCCCCCTCTCCACGAGCAGCTTTGTAGTAACACACACCTGTCGTTGCACCATCAAGATCATCACTGCACAACCTGCTCAGTGCTGCATAGCCTCTTCTTCAAAGTTCCTCCAGTCAGACCCTGCACCTTTCACACAAGTGTGGTGGACTCAATTAATTACATGAAAAGTAAATACACCACCCATCCAAGTGTTTTAATAGCTTTCTACTGGAATGAACTGAGTGCACCTAAGAGCTAAGGGTGGGTTAGATGTCTTAGCAATGAAGATGAATTTACCAAGCTATACAGGATCAATAACTGCCTGGATCTGAAGGCTGTATTTGATTCTGACAAGCAAGAATAATCATATCATAAGGCAAAGTAAGACCATATAGGGAGTTGCCTTCCATTATAATTATAATAAGCTTTATAAGTATTACAGTTATCTTGGTCTGTGGCCTCATCAATATTTCTGAATGAGCTATCATAACAACAGGTTCACAGTGTCAGCCCAATTTAGGTGGCAGGTTTTTGACTAGAATTTTCAATAAACAGTTATTCTGCAGACCCTGGCAACTGGAGTGTCCTACAACAATTCATTCAACTAAGGGTCCCTAAGTAACTTTTCTAAAGTAGCTCCTTCACTCTTCAGTACAAATGAAATGTTGCACAGTGTCTTATGAATATGTCAGTGCTGACATGTAAACCTTTTTTTCTTCTAAGCCTTGGAAATGCACTTAGAAAAGGTCGACAATCATGGAAAAAACTGGAATTAGTGTTGGGGCATTGTTAGTGGCAGAAGGAAGGTAACAGAGCAGCTACAGATGGTGATGGTGGTGAAGCAGGTTGCGTGCCCAACTATGAACAATGAAGTAAGTGTGTGATCTGGTCTCTGAAAATGAGAGACAGATCCGAAGTATTATATTGTGAGGATGTCCCTGTTTGTTAATCCTCTACAGTCAGCCCAAAAGCCAGATTTCTTGTAACATATTAGCAGCTATACACAAATATCCCAAGATGATTTATACTATGAATCACCGTAGAGAGATTTTCAAGCATTTGTAACTGGGATTAAAGAATAAGTGTAACTGATCACAGGCTTGGAAATTTAATTCTAGCAGACCCGTACCTCTAGTTCAAGCAAAACAAGTAGCCTTCAGTAAATCTCCAATAAAGATTTATAATGAGCCTTGGAAGTAATGCCGTTGTCTTGGCTGCGGTCTCATCAGAGTTGCTGGACATTGATAACTAAACAATAATAAGCAAACACAGATTACAATCTAATTTTAGAGCCCTGTCTCCCCATCCTAGGAAGAATTACAAATGTGTTGTTTCTGACAGCAGCCTAACTTGCTCTTCAAAATATATTTTAGTACTTCACCTTTAGGTTAGGTTCCGTTGCTTGAATTAAGACCTTATAAGAATGAAGGCTTAAAGCCCAACTTTTATTTTAGTTTTGTATAGATTAAGGAAGGGATAGATGCCCTGTCAGGTTCTTACTGGGGACTGTAAACCAGTTGTGTACCTAGGGGGCTGTGGCATTCAGGGTAATTGCCAGCCCTCCTACCACTTCCTACTGTACCTCTATTAACATGTTGTTTTTTCCTTAACAAAGTTAAAAATGTCTGACTTTATTCTACAATCAGTATATTTTACTATTGCATTCCATATTTTTGCTTTGTATCTAAGGCCTCATGCACACTGGATGTTTTCTCCTGGCAGTAGAAAAGCAGCATTAAAAACCCACCTGCTACTGTGTTTAGGCGTATTTAGACACGTTCAGGCGTTTCTAGCATTTTGGCGTTCATTCATGTAATTTATTATACTGTATTGATAACAGTATTTACAGTCCATCCGGAAAGTATTCAAAGCACATCACCTTTTCCACATTTTGTTATGTTACAGTCATATTCCATATAGATTAAATTCATTATTTTCCTCAAAGTTCTACAAACAATACCCCCATAATGACTGCCCGAGCCCCCCTGGGTTGTGCAGAGAGGCAATCTGTGGTGCGGTATGTCACTCTGACACACTGGATCTGGGATATCCGTAAAGAGCCCATGAGGTAGGCTCTTTACCACGTGATCAGCTATGACCAATCACAGCTGATCACAGTGGTAACCAGTGCTGGTATTCGGCTTTCCTTATTTCGCGCTTACAGACGCGAGCAGTGGAGAGCCGATCAGCGGCTTACCTGACAGGGGGATCTGCGCTGATTATCAGCGCATTGATTATCAGCGCAGCCCCCATCAGAGGTGCCCACAACAGATGCCAATTAGTGCCCATCAGCTGCCAATCACTGTAAATAAGAAATGCAAATCAGTGTCAATTACAGATGCCAATCAGTGCCCATTAGTAATGCCTGTCAGTGCCTCCTCATTAGTGCTTCCTATCAGTGACCATCAGTGCTACCCATCAGTGCCGCCTATCAGTACCCATCATTGCCTCCTATTAGTGCCCATCAGTGCCACCTATTATTGCCCAGCAGTGCCACCTATCAGTGCCCATCAGTGCTGCATATCAGTGCCGCCTATCAGTGCTGCATATTAGTACCTCTTCACAAGTGCCACCTCATCAATGCCCATCTGGGCCACCTCATCAGTGCTCATCAGTGCCTGTCAGTGCAGGAGAAAGCATACTTATTTACTAAATTTCATAACCAAAACAAAATAAAACTTTTTTTTCATAATTGTCAGTCTTTTTCAATTTGTTTAGCAAAAGCTAAAAAATATAGTGGTCATCAAATACCACCAAAAGGAATCTTTATTTGTGGGAAAAAATGAAAAAAACTGAATATGGGTACAGTGTAGCATGACCGCGCAATTGTCATTCAAAGTGTGACAGCGCTGAAAGCTGAAAATTGTTCTGAAGAAGGGGTGAAAGTGCCCAATATTTTAGTGGTAAAAAAGGGTCAAATATGTCTGTAAGTAGCCAAACTCTCGACCCTAATGGTATCTTTTCTGCTTTAAATGCCACTTTATGCATTGACATACTTCCCTAGACCCAGTCTGTCTGGACAGTATGGTCACCTGCTGATTTGGCACCATCCACAGGCAGCTTAATTCTTCACTGAGACACAGAAGTTTATTTTAACCAAGTTCTTCTTCAGCTAATTGCGGTGCAGATGATGTTTTCCAGTCTTTTGAAGTGTAAGACAATTGGGTTGATTTATGAAAGACAAAAAGACTGTGCAATTTGCTTGTGCAGTTGCACTCTGCAAGCGAGTTTGCTCCAGAGCTTAGTAAATGAGGAAAAGCTCTGTTGACTTCCATCATCCATCCATATGCAAGCAAAAATGTTTTTTTTTTTTTTTTTCAATTTTCCTTGCATATGAAACTTTATCTCATTTACCAAGCTCTGGAATAAATTCCCTGTAGAGTACAACTACACTACAGCACAGCCTATTTGCTTTTATTAAATCAACCCTATAGACTTTCCTTTAGCCTTGTCTATGTGAATATATAACATCTGAAGGAACAGCTACAGTTAAACTAACTAGCACTAAGGGTTGGACAGAGCAAGATGCCAAAATCACATTAGTAAACAAGTTGTAGTGTCCCAAAACAGCTACCGTACTAGATATCACCAAAACTACAATTACTACAAAACAATAATGCAGTTCTATAGTATAAAAAATACATAAAAACACAAAACACTGGCTAAAAGTGCTACATCCCTAAAAAATGTACACATGACAATATCTGAGATCGAATGGGATCTTTGAGGCACAACAAGGTTGCTACGTTTTAAAACATATTTCTTTTTTTTATTTAACCGCTTCAATACCGGACACTTTTATCCCCTTACTGCCCAGGCCAATTTTCAGCTTTCAGCACTGTCTTACTTTAAATGATAATTGCGCAGTCATGCAACACTGTACCCAAACTAAATTGTTATCATTTTGTTCATACAACTAGAACTTTCTTTGGTTGTATTTAATCACCACTGGGTTTTTTATTTTTTGCTAAATACATTTTGAAAAAAAGAATATGTTTTTCTTAGTTTCTGTTATAAAATGTTGCAAATAAATAACCTTTCTTCATCAATTTAAGCCAAAATGTATTCTGCTACATTTCTTTGCTGAACATAACCAAAATAAGTGTATATTATTTAGTCAGTAGGAAAGTTATACAGTCCACGATCTATGTTATATATCTGAAAATGTATTAATCCTGATGTACCGACAATCTCATTTCTTAACCACTTAAGCCCCGGAAGATTTTACCCCCTTCCTGACCAGGGGATATTTTGCGATTCGGCACTGCGTGACTTTAACGGACAATTGCGCGGTCGTGCGACGCTGTACCCAAACGAATTTGAAGTCCTTTTTTCCCCACAAACAGAGCTTTCTTTTGGTGGTATTTGATCACCTGTGAGATTTTTTGATCATGCGCTATAAACAAAAAAAGAGCGACAATTTTGCAAAAATAACAATATTTTTCACATTTTTTTTATATGAAATTCCCCCCCAAAAAAATGTAAAAATCAAAATTTTTTTAAATCTTTGGCCAATTTGTTTTCTGCTACCTATGTTTGGTAAAAAAATCACAATAAGCGTATTTTGATTGGTTTGCGCAAAAGTTATTGCGTTTACTAGCTAAGGGAAAGATTTTTGTCATTTTTGTTGTTTTTTTTAACGCGTAATGGCGGCGATCTACGATTTTTTTTTGCAGTACTGCAACATTGCGGCGGACAGATCGGACCCTTGACCGACATTTTTGACACTTTTGGGAGTACCAGTGACATTACTACAGTAATCAGTGCTATACATATGCACTGTTACTGTAAAAATGACACTGGGAGGGAAGGGGTTAACTTTATTGGAGAGGGAGGGGTTAAGTGTGTCCCTAGGGGCATGTTTCTTACTGTCATTGGATGTGGCTAGTGGTGTAATAGCACAGATCAACGGTCCTACATAGCAGGACCGAGTGATCTGTGCTTTTACACAGGGGAGAATGACAGGCGGCTTTGTTTACACTAGCCGCCTGCCTTTCTCCCTCTCTGCCCGACGATCGCGAGTGACCGTCGGACATCGGGTGCACCTCCAGCGGCACGAGCTCGCCCGCTATTCGCTCCCAGGCTAGTGACGTACCGGTACGTCACTTTGCCTGGGAGGGGCTGACTGCCGTCGTATATAGTCGGGCGGCGGTCGGCAAGTGGTTAAGGCCCAAAAATGTCAGTCCAAGGTATTTAGTAAGAGGAATGGCGAGTTTTTTGAAGTTGTAGTTGTTTGTCATAATTTTTTGGAAAATTAAGAAATTAAAACAAAAAAAATGTCTGTCACCAGTGCAGTAAAGCATCATTATTAGTGTTGAGCGAACACGGACTGTATTATTCGTGTTCGTACCGAATAATTGGATTTTTTTTACCCGAACACGGACACGGACACTTTACTGTATGTTCGGGTAAAAATCCGTGTTCGGTCGTTTTATTTCCGGGTTTTGCATGCTTTGGCGCTCTTTTCATGGCGGGCTTTCAACAGCCAATCAACAATCGTTTAACTGGTGTGCCTTAAGCCATCCCAGCCATGCCTGCAAATGTCTTAGTAGCTGTGATTGGCCGTCTGAAGCATGTGACCAAGTCTTTATAAGTTCGAGGCAGCCGCCGCAGCAGCGTCATTCTGCTGCTTAGCTAAGGGACAGAGCACACATCAATGTGCTGGCTGCTGATTAGGGAAAGATAGGCAGGAAAAAACCATTTGTGTCCGGATAGAATTGAGGGACAGGTCGGAGTGTTTAGGCAGGGCGAGTTGTAGGCATTTTAGGGATAGAGTCTGCTGAATTATAGGGTCAGTGTCTTCTACAAACTACAATCGATATTGCTGTGTGGGGGGTGGGGTGAATCTGCACTCAATCCTGATCTACGATCTCTTCTCAATCCTGTTAGGGACAGAGTCTGCTGAATTTTAGGGAAACTGTGTTCTACAAACTACAATCGATATTGCTGTGTGGTGTGGGATTGGAGATAGGCAGGTGTCAGTGATCCACATCCATTTTTCTGTGTGTGAGCTGCAGTGAACACAATCTTTTTGGGCTGCAGTGAACACAATCTTTTTGGGCTGCAGTGAACACAATCTTTTTGGGCTGCAGTGAACACAATCTTTTTGGGGTGCAGTGAACAAAATCTTTTTGGGGTGCAGTGAACACAATCCTTTTTGGTGTGCAGTGAACACAATCTTTGTGGGGTGCAGTGAACAAAATCCTTTGTGGGGTGCAGTGAACACAATCTTTTTGGGGTGCAGTGAACAAAATCCTTTTTGGGGTGCAGTGAACAACATCCTTTTTGGGGTGCAGTGAACACAATCTTTTTGGGGTGCAGTGAACAAAATCCTTTGTGGGGTGCAGTGAACACAATCTTTTTGGGGTGCAGTGAACACAATCTTTTTGGGGTGGAGTGAACAACATCCTTTTTGGGGTGCAGTGAACAAAATCCTTTTTGGGGTGCAGTGAACAAAATCATTTTTGGGGTGCAGTGAACACAATCTTTTTGGGGTGCAGTGAACACAATCTTTGTGGGGTGCAGTGAACACAATCTTTTTGGGGTGGAGTGAACAACATCCTTTTTGGGGTGCAGTGAACAACATCCTTTTTGGGGTGCAGTGAACACAATCTTTTTGGGGTGCAGTGAACACAATCTTTGTGGGGTACAGTGAACAGAATCTTTGTGGGGTGCAGTGAACACAATCTTTGGGGGGTACAGTGAACACAATCTTTTTGGGGTGCAGTGAACACAATCTTTGTGGGGTGCAGTGAACACAATCTTTTTGGGGTGGAGTGAACAAAATCATTTTTGGGGTGCAGTGAACAACATCCTTTTTGGGGTGCAGTGATCAAAATCCTTTTTGGGGTGCAGTGAACACAATCTTTTTGGGGTGCAGTGAACAAAATCCTTTGTGGGGTGCAGTGAACAGAATCTTTGTGGGGTGCAGTGAACACAATCTTTGGGGGGGTACAGTGAACACAATCTTTTTGGGGTGCAGTGAACACAATCTTTGTGGGGTACAGTGAACAGAATCTTTGTGGGGTGCAGTGAACACAATCTTTGGGGGGTACAGTGAACACAATCTTTTTGGGGTGCAGTGAACACAATCTTTGGGGGGTACAGTGAACACAATCTTTTTGGGGTGCAGTGAACACAATCTTTGTGGGGTGCAGTGAACACAATCTTTGGGGGGGTACAGTGAACACAATCTTTTTGGGGTGCAGTGAACAACATCCTTTTAGGGTGCAGTGAACACAATCTTTGTGGGGTGCAGTGAACAACATCCTTTTAGGGTGCAGTGAACACAATCTTTGTGGGGTACAGTGAACAGAATCTTTGTGGGGTGCAGTGAACACAATCTTTGGGGGGTACAGTGAACACAATCTTTGTGAGGTGCAGTGAACACAATCTTTGTGGGGTGCAGTGAACACAATCATTGTGGGGTGCAGTGAACTCAATCTTTGTGGGGTACAGTGAACACAATCTCATACTTCTGAAGATTTGAGGGTGCTGCCTGTTCCATACTCCCCCTACTCCTCATCTAGCCTTTTAGGGGTACAAACAATAGTAATTGGGGCCTAGTGTGGTTGTGTACGTGTGATATACATACACTTTTTTTGGATCATATTTTCTATTCCGCTATTTAATCAAAAACCTTTGGGGATCAGTTAAATTGGGGGATAGTCTGTGTTGGTACGTGTGAGAGAGATCCACCTTTCCAAGTTGTTGGGGTTCATCTCATACTTCTGAAGGTTTGAGGGTGCTGCCTGTTCCATACTCCCCCTACTCCTAGCCTTTTAGGGGTACAAACAATAGTAATTGGGGCCTAGTGTGGTTGTGTACGTGTGATATACATACACTTTTTTTGGATCATATTTTCTATTCCGCTATTTAATCAAAAACCTTTGGGGATCAGTTAAATTGGGGGATAGTCTGTGTTGGTACGTGTGAGAGAGATCCACCTTTCCAAGTTGTTGGGGTTCATCTCATACTTCTGAAGGTTTGAGGGTGCTGCCTGTTCCATACCCCCCCTACTCCTCATCTAGCCTTTTAGGGGTACAAACAATAGTAATTGGGGCCTAGTGTGGTTGTGTACGTGTGATATACATACACTTTTTTTGGATCATATTTTCTATTCCGCTATTTAATCAAAAACCTTTGGGGATCAGTTAAATTGGGGGATAGTCTGTGTTGGTACGTGTGAGAGAGATCCACCTTTCCAAGTTGTTGGGGTTCATCTCATACTTCTGAAGGTTTGAGGGTGCTGCCTGTTCCATACTCCCCCTACTCCTCATCTAGCCTTTTAGGGGTACAAACAATAGTAATTGGGGCCCAGTGTGGTTGTGTACGTGTGATATACATACACTTTTTTTGGATCATATTTTCTATTCCGCTATTTAATCAAAAACCTTTGGGGATCAGTTAAATTGGGGGATAGTCTGTGTTGGTACGTGTGAGAGAGATCCACCTTTCCAAGTTGTTGGGGTTCATCTCATACTTCTGAAGGTTTGAGGGTGCTGCCTGTTCCATACTCCCCCTACTCCTAGCCTTTTAGGGGTACAAACAATAGTAATTGGGGCCTAGTGTGGTTGTGTACGTGTGATATACATACACTTTTTTGGGATCATATTTTCTATTCCGCTATTTAATCAAAAACCTTTGGGGATCAGTTAAATTGGGGGATAGTCTGTGTTGGTACGTGTGAGAGAGATCCACCTTTCCAAGTTGTTGGGGTTCATCTCATACTTCTGAAGGTTTGAGGGTGCTGCCTGTTCCATACCCCCCCTACTCCTCATCTAGCCTTTTAGGGGTACAAACAATAGTAATTGGGGCCTAGTGTGGTTGTGTACGTGTGATATACATACACTTTTTTTGGATCATATTTTCTATTCCGCTATTTAATCAAAAACCTTTGGGGATCAGTTAAATTGGGGGATAGTCTGTGTTGGTACGTGTGAGAGAGATCCACCTTTCCAAGTTGTTGGGGTTCATCTCATACTTCTGAAGGTTTGAGGGTGCTGCCTGTTCCATACCCCCCCTACTCCTCATCTAGCCTTTTAGGGGTACAAACAATAGTAATTGGGGCCTAGTGTGGTTGTGTACGTGTGATATACATACACTTTTTTTGGATCATATTTTCTATTCCGCTATTTAATCAAAAACCTTTGGGGATCAGTTAAATTGGGGGATAGTCTGTGTTGGTACGTGTGAGAGAGATCCACCTTTCCAAGTTGTTGGGGTTCATCTCATACTTCTGAAGGTTTGAGGGTGCTGCCTGTTCCATACCCCCCCTACTCCTCATCTAGCCTTTTAGGGGTACAAACAATAGTAATTGGGGCCTAGTGTGGTTGTGTACGTGCGAGATACATACACTTTTTTTGATCATATTTCCTATTCCGCTATTCAATAAAAACCTTTGAGGATCAATTGAATTGCGGGATAGTCTGTGTCGGTACGTGTGAGATCCACCTTTCCAAGTTTTTGGGGTTCATCTCATACTTCTGAAGATTTGAGGGTGCTGTCTGTTCCATACTCCTCCTACTCCTCATCCATCCTTTTAGGGGTAGAAACAATAGTAATTGGGGCCTAGTGTGGTTTTGTACGTGCGAGATACATACACTTTTTTGGATCATATTTCCTATTCCGCTATTCAATAAAAACCTTTCTAGGGCAAGATCTTAAATTACAGAAATATGAGGAGACCGTCAAATAAGGGCCGTGGCCTGGGTCGTGGTGCTGCTGGTAGAGCTCCTGTTGCAAGGAGAGGACGTGGTCGATCTGTGCCAGCTACACGCACAAGTGAAACACCTTCCTCAAGTGTGAGTAGGCGACAGAACCTGCATCAGTATTTGGTAGGGCATCAAACGCCCCTAGAAGTGATGAGGCCAGAACAAGTTGAGGCGATAGTAGATTGGTTTGCTGCTGACAGTGCCTCCAGTTCCTTCACATTGTCTCCCACCCAGTCTACTGCAGAAAGGTCAGAGTTGGCACCTGCAGCCAATGTCCAACCGTCTTTCACCTCACCCCCTTGCAAATCAGGCCAGCAGTCTGAGCCCCAAGCCATACAGCAGTCTCTTATTCTTTTTGAGGACTCTGTCAGCAGGGTTTCCCAGGGCCATCCACCTAGCCCTGCCCCAGAAGTGGAAGAGATTGAGTGCAGCGATGCCCAACCACTTATTTCTCAAGATGAGTACATGCAAGGATCATCGCAGCACGTCTCCGATGATGACGAAACGCAGGTGCCAACTGCTGCGGCGTTCAGCATTGTGGAGACCGACAAGGAGGGCAGGGGTGAAGACTGGGTGGAAGATGATGTGGAGGACGATGAGGTCCTCGACCCTACATGGAATGAACGTCATGCAGGTGACCTGAGTAGTTTGGAGGAAGAGGCGGTGGTCGCACAGAGCCACCAGCACAGCAGAAGAGGGAGCAGGGTGCAGAAGCGGAGCGGCCGTGCCCTAGACACTACGCCCGCTACTGCCCAACGCAGCAAGGGAACGAGCGCACCAAAGTCAGCTCAAAGGAGTTCTCTAGCGTGGAAGTTCTTTAGAAAATGTGCTGATGACAGGACACGAGTGGTTTGCACCCTGTGCAATCAGAGCTTGAAGCGAGGCATAAACCTTCTCAACCTGAGCACAACCTGCATGATCAGGCATCTAAGTGCAAAGCACGAGCTGCAGTGGAGTACACACCTTCAAAACCAAGAAACGTCTCTGGCTCATCCTGCTTCCTCTTCTGCTGCAGTCTCGGCCGCTCCAGCCACATCTGTAGTGATACCGGCACCTGCCACCCCGCAAACAGACGATCTGTCAGCAACACCACCACCTGGGTCACCAACAACCATCTCCACAATGTCCCGTGGAAGCGTTCAGCTTTCCATCTCCCAAACACTTGAGAGGAAGAGGAAGTACCCCCCTACCCACCCGCGATCCCTGGCCCTGAATGCCAGCATTTCAAAATTATTGGCCTTTGAAATGCTGTCATTCCGTCTGGTGGAGACGCACAGTTTTAAAAACCTTATGTCGGTGGCTGTCCCACAGTACGTCGTGCCCAGCCGCCACTACTTTTCCAGGCAAGCCATCCCTTCCCTGCACAACCAAGTGGGGGAAAATATCAGGTGTGCACTGCGCAACGCCATCTGTGCCAAGGTCCACCTAACTACGGATACGTGGACCAGTAAGCACGGTCAGGGGCGTTATATCTCCCTAACGGCACACTGGGTAAATGCAGTGGCGGATGGGCCTGAGGCGGATAGCAATTTGGCGCATGTCCTTCCACCACCGAGGATTGCAGGGCGCTTCAGTTTGCCTCCTGTTCCTAACTCCTCCTACTCCGCTTCCTCATCCTCTACCGCCTCCTCATCCGGACAGCGTAACACCTTCACCACCAACTTCAGCACGGCCAGGGGTAAACGACAGCAGGCAGTTTTACAACTTGCCTGTTTGGGGGACAAACCACACACCGCGCAGGAGTTGTGGAGGAGCATGGAACAGCAGACAAATGAGTGGTTGCTGCCAGCGAGCCTCAAGCCCGGCCTGGTGGTGTGCGATAACGGGCGAAATCTCATAGCAGCTCTGGGCCTAGCCGGTTTGACGCACATCCCTTGCCTGGCACATGTGCTGAATTTGGTGGTGCAGAGGTTCCTTAAAAACTACCCCGATATGTCAGAGCTGCTGCAGAAAGTGCGGGCCGTTTGTGCGCACTTTCGGCGTTCTCACCCTGCTGCTGCTCGCCTGACAGCGCTGCAGCGTAACTTCGGCCTTCCCGCTCACCGCCTCATATGTGACGTGCCCACAAGGTGGAACTCCACCTTGCACATGCTGGAAAGACTGTGCGAGCAGCAGCAGGCCATAGTGGAGTTTCAGCTGCAGCACGCACGCGTGAGTCGCTCTGCGGAACAGCACCACTTCACCACCAATAACTGGGCCTCCATGCGAGACCTGTGTGCCTTGTTGCGCTGTTTTGAGTACTCCACCAACATGGCCAGTGGCAATGACGCCGTTCTCAGCTTAACTATCCCACTTCTATGCCTCCTTGAAAAAGCAATTCGGGCGATGATGGAAGAGGATGTGGCACAGGATGAGGAGGAGGAGGAGGATGAAGAGGTAACATTTCCAAGGCTTTCAGGGCAGTCATTCGCAAGGGGCTCCGAGGGTGGGTTCCTGCACACGCAAACGCCAGGGACGCAATTGTCCAGCAGGGGCACAGTTCTGGAGGATGAGGAGGATGAGGAGGAGGAGGAGCTGGAGGAGGAGATGGAACCATGTTCACAGCAGGGTGGCACCCAGGCCAGCTCATGGCCATCACTGGTGCGTGGCTGGGGGGATACAGAGGACACGGACGATACACCTCCCACAGAGGACAGCCTTTCGTTGCCTCTGGGCAGCCTGGCACACATGAGCGATTACATGCTGCAGTGTCTCCACAACGACCGCCGAGTTGCCCACATTCTAACTTGTGCTGATTACTGGGTGGCCACGCTGCTGGATCCCCGTTACAAGGACAACGTACCGTCCTTAATTCACTCACTGGAGCGCGATCGCAAGATGCGCGAGTACAAGCGCACGCTGGTAGACGCCATGCTGCTGGCATTCCCATCTGACAGCGGGGCCACAGTGGAAGCACAAGGCAGAGGAGGAGGAGGAGGAGGTCGCCAACGCAACCAGGGCACCGCCAGCACCTCAGAAGGCAGGGTTAGCATGGCCGAAATGTGGAAAAGCTTTGTCAGCACGCCACAACAAACAGCAGCACCAGCAGCTCAGATGGAACGTCTTAGCAGGAGGCAGCATTTTACCAACATGGTGGAGCAGTATGTGTGCACACGCCTACATGTAGTGAATGACGGGTCTGCCCCCTTCAACTTCTGGGTCTCCAAATTGGGCACATGGCCTGAGCTTGCCCTTTACGCCTTGGAGGTGCTGGCGTGCCCTGCAGCCAGTGTATTATCTGAACGGGTATTTAGCACGGCTGGGGGCGTTATAACAGACAAGCGCAGCCGCCTGTCCAGAGACAATGTGGACAAGCTCACGTTCATTAAAATGAACCAGGCATGGATCCCACGGGACTTTTCCGTACCTTATGCAGAATAGCAATGGATACCGACCTTACCCACCCATTGTTCCATTTTTGCTCTTTCTCACTCTTTTGGGGTGTACCCTCATTTAAAATTTTTGAAAAGAAGCAGTGTTGGCTACCTCGTCCTCCTCCTCAGGGCCAGATTAATGTAGGGGCTATTGGAGCTGCAGCTCCAGGCCCCTACCTTTTATATAGGCCCCGGGTTGGCCATATTCACTGTTACCGCTCTTCTGTCACTTGTAAACACAGAAGTCTGGCTTCTATGCTCGCTTCCCCAGGCAGCACCCTCAGAACCTCCCCACACAGCGTGAAGGCCGGACAAGGAGGGACAGTTGGCGATGCATGGATGTGTTTATGGGCTTCAGAGACAGCATCCCATGTTGAATTAGGCATGCATGGCTGCACCCTTCCTCCTCTGGGTGCATGGCAAGGCACGGCCCTTAAGGCCCTTCAAAATCCTCAGCACCAAGCCAATGATGCTGTTAATCCGGCCCTGGTCCTCCTCCACCGCCGCTTCCACCTACACCGCCCATAGGTGTGCGCAGCCTATTGCATTAAGGTGTGCACCCCAAAGTTGAAATACACATGCATGTGTTTGCCAGCAGGGAGAGTAATGTATCGGGGCCATGTACCTGTAGGCAAGGAGAAATAGAGCAGAGCAGGTCCCAGGGAGATCTTTCCCATCTCCTCACTGGCAATGCTATGTGCCCTAGGTGATTAGGGTGTGCCCAGGCACACCCAGCACACCCTGTGCGCACGCCTATGTCACCGCCACATCCACCACCACCTCAACCTCCCTCCTACTCCATATGGGCCTCGTCCTTCAGAGATGAAGAAGAACATTGTTTTATTTTTCTGTTTTTTTTTGTTGTTTTAAGTTATTTCCCTATCCACATTTGTTTGCAGAGCACTTGCCATGCTCTTAATTACGTTTTGCTGCCATTTGCAGCACTCTAGCCCTTTCCTTTGGTGTTTTAGAGCCATTTTAGTGCCTTAAAGTTCGGGTCCCCATTGACTTCAATGGGGTTCGGTGTCCGGGAAAAGTTCGGTAAAAGTCCGGGACACGGACCCGGACTTTTTTTTAAAGTTCGGCCGAACCCGTCGAACACGGACATCTAGGTGTCCGCTCAACCCTAATCATTATATAACTGGAGTGGCAGTGATCAGGGACACTATTTGTTATTATATTTTTTCTTTATTTTTTTTTTACGATTTTTTTTTTTTACCACAGTTTGACCAGAGCAAAATAATGTTACAATAGTAACATTGTACTACTCTGAGGAAGTTATCAGTATTTTTTATTTCAAATTATATGACGTCCATCCAGATCGACGAGAGACCCGCCCAGCCTTCTACTGACTTTAGGCTGGGCAGGAAGTGGTTAATAACTTTCTCTCTATAAAAGAGCTATTAATTGCTCATTAGTATAAAAAAGTTACATACAATCCAACACAATACAATAAAACCATCCACCCATGCTGTTCTTTAAACAGGAGAGCAATATATCTTCATCATCAGATGTTCTAAAAATGATAGGGCTCCACATGTTTCTTGGACATAGTCCACTTCTTCAGGAGCCAAATGTATGTTTGATTTTTGCAAATAGTAATTTATAAACAAATAAAAGATATAACAGAATAGGATTATAATAAATCATGTCCTTTATGCCATCACATATCCTTAAATTGGGTAAACCCCCACACTGCAATAACTCCAGGATAGAAAGGAGCCCAGGATGAAGACCACACTGGGGGACACACCTACAGGGATATCCCACACTCCACCATATATTGGCCCCCTAGATCCAGGTAGTTTCTAAAATTCTTAGTGTGGCCCGAAATTAAACAGGCTGTAAAATAAGGCCATAAATAGGCCATCTACCAATACATTAAAGCAGGGTAGAACAGCATCTACACTTTATATTGCTGAAAACAAGGTTTTTCTACTGTGTGTTCTAAAGTACTGAAGACAGTAACAAAATTGGGTCAAAATGATCTAACACGAATCTGAACATATAGATCACTATATTGGAACTCAGATAATGTTTAAGTAGAACCCAAATGCTTCTCTTCATTTTGGATAGAGTAGTGAGGGGATAGAACACCTGTTAGGTTTTTATTGTTGTCCTTGTCGCTGGAAGACTCACTTTCCCTGTTTGTCCTCTAAAAGCCATTATCACTGAGAGTAAAAGTGAAAGAAAATCTCAAATTTTGACTCATCACCAGAACAGAAAGGGAGGGGAAACCTTCCAATGGGGACATTGATTATGGTGACCCTAGTGACAACCAGAGATTCCCTTACTTTGGAGGAATTTTCTTTTACTTCTTTTTTTGACTAAGGGACAGGAAGTGAAAGGAAATCTCCCATTGGGACACTGCTGGCAAAACAAATACTGACAGGGGTTATAACTACCCCTTACTCTATCCAAAATGGAAAACAAAAAGTTTAGGCTGTAGCTCTACTTTACTAATTTATAATTACATTGTAATAATTTTAATATGTTGTCTTATAATATGATAATCTAAAGATAATGTAATAATTTTCTTCACTGCCTCCATGGTTATATTGGTAATGTACTGCAATATATTGGTGTTTATTTTCTATGTATTGTCATTGCTAATAATTTACTGTTATGCTGACACCCTGCTGTCACTATTTTTACTACACTCTTTATTCTGTGTATCCTCCCTCCTCTTCCTTTCGATGATGCAATTTTCTCCTTCCTCGTTGAAACTTCCTGCTGGCCTTCTTGCAAATCACACACAGGCGGGGAAGGTAATATACCTTTTGACAACTACAAATACAAATGTCTACAGCATCATATTCTTGCACTCTTCTGCATGCAATAAGGATGTTTATGCATTCAAAGTATTTGGTGAGTTCACTATTCTGCTATTCTGAAGAAGCTTACCTGCAATGATTGTCTCTGCTCTATAGAGGTCTCAAGAAGGTCTCTGGTTTGTAGGAGCACTAGTGGCATTTTATAAATTGGGCAAATATATATATATATATATATATATATATATATACACAGTATATCAAAAAAGTGAGTACACCCCTCACATTTTTGTAAATATTTTGTTATATCTTTTAATGTGACAACACTGAAGAAATTACACTTTGTTATAATGTAAAAGAAGTGAGTGTACAGCTTGTATAACAGTATACATTTGTTGTCCCCTCTAAATAACTCAACACACAGCCATTAATGTCTAAAGCTCTGGCAACAAAAGTGAGTACACCCCTAAGTTAAAATGTCCAAATTTGGCCAAAAGTGTCAATATTTTGTGTGGCCACCATTATTTTCCAGCACTGTCTTAACCCTCTTGGGCATGGAGTTCACCAGAGCTTCACAGGTTGCCACTGCAGTCCTCTTCCACTCCTCCATGATGACATCATGGAGCTGGTGAATGTTAGAGATCTTGCGCTCCTCCACCTTCCATTTGAGGATGCCCCATAGATGCTCAATAGGGTTTACAGTAGGTCTGGAGACATGCTTGGCTAGTTCATCACCTTTACCCTCAGCTTCTTTAGCAAGTAAGGGGGATTCTTGGAGGTGTTATTGGGGTCGTTATCATGTTGGAATACTGCCCTGCGGCCCAGTCTCTGAATGGTGGTGATCATGCTCTGCTTCAGTATGTCACAGTACATGTTGGCATTCATGGTTCTCTCAATGGACTGTAGCTCCCGAATGTCAGCAGAACTCATGCAGCCCCAGACCATGACACTCCCACCACCATGCTTGACTGTAGGCAAGACACACTTGTCTTTGTACTCCTCACCACACATGCCTGACACCATCTGAACCAAATACATTTATCTTGGTCTCATCAGAACACAGGACATGGTTCCATTAATCCATGTCCTTAGTCTGCTTGCCTTTAGCAAACTATTTGTGGGCTTTCTTGTGCATCATCTTTAGAAGAGGCATCCTTCTGGGATGACAGCCAGACTGTCCTGTTAAACCACTGTATGGTCTTGGCCACCATGCTGTAGCTCAGTTTCAGGGTCTTGGCAATCTTCTTATAGCCTAGACAATCTTTATGTAGAACAATTATTTTTTCAGATTCTCAGAGAGTTCTTTGCCATGAGGTGCCATGTTGAACTTCCAGTGACCAGTATGAGAGAGTTAGAGCGATAACACCAAATTTAACACACCTGCTCCTCATTCACACCTGAGACCTTGTAACACTAACGAGTCACATGACACAGGGGAGGGAAAATGGCTAATAGGACCCAATTTGGACATTTTAACTTTGGGGTGTACTCACTTTTGAGTTATTTTGTGGGGACAGCAAATTTACACTGCTATACAAACTGTACACTCACTACTTTACATTGTAGGAAAGTTTCATTTCTTCGGGGTTGTCACATGAAAAGATATAATAACATATTTACAAAAATGTGAGGAGTGTACTCAGTTTTGTTTGATACTGTATATATATATATATATATATATATATATATATATATATATATACAGGGCTTTTTTTCAGCTGGAACTTGGTGGAACTCAGTTCCACCACCTCTGGCTCAGGCACTCTGCTCCCTACTCACCAAGGGACAGCTTGTCCTTCAATGGCATCCACTGATCTGATCTCCTGAGTGGCTCCTACTGAGTGCATGATAGAGACAAGGGAGATGCAGGTTCTAGGGGTAAAGTGCAGATGCCAACAAACTCACTGGGTGATATCCCAGCAAGTGAGAGAGGCAGAGCCAACTAAAGTGTGTGGGGAGGTACTAGAGCCAGCTGGGTGCTTCAGCTTAATACAGCAACAAAAGTAAGACACGTAGGATATGGTGGCGCTTTTAAGGAGGTGAGGAGAAGATGGCAGTGGGGGGGGGGGAGGGGTGTTGCATGTAGAGGTCAGAGCTGAAGAGGGGTGAGCACCTGTAGAAGAAGGCTGCGTGCAGCACACCCCTGAATTCTGCATTATCTACATAGTGCACCCCAAATTCTGCATTCTGTGTGAGAACCCCCCACAACTCTGCACTCTGTACATAATGCACTCCTGGTATTTATTGCCTCTTTAAGACCCTCCCACTATTAGTGAAATTTGACCGCATCCATTATTTGATGTGATTTGGAGAGTTTGTGTGTGTGGGAACGGAGGGGTTTTTTGGGGGCCGTGATTGAGTTCCTGTACCTATTTTCTGAGAAAAAAAGCCCTGTATATATATATATATATATATATATATATATATATATATATATATATATACATACAGTATATATTGCAGACTGTATGTTTTATTAAATATTGTCTACATAGATAGTAAGTTCAAAAGTTTGTCTATATGTAGCCTGTCTTCATATATAAGAAGTCATGCCCTTTACTCTGTTCTCCCTCTGTAAGCTGGTCTATTGGACTTTGTGTAGACTCATCAGCTAATTCTTTGCCATGTGATCACAGAGAGCTGTTCTACGTCTGCCATAAATCACCTAACAGGTCTGGCAAGGGAATGCTGGAGGCACTGCAGCTCAGTTGTCTACTGCATCTAGTTCTAATTATTCAGATAGAGAGCACAGCAGGCAGCAAGAAGTCTGTAGACTTGTATCTACAGAAACTTTGCTTCCTTTTTCTTCTTCAAAATAGCCCATGTCTTATATAAACATTGTCATTGAAAATGTATATTTGCATGGTTTGTAAGCCATGCTTTGGACAAGCAGAAGCAAACTTTAAGGAGATATACAACTGAACTTAATGCATGCGTTTATCTCTTGCTGTATAATTTATTAGAATGGGAGCCGCAAGGGAGCAATAGTGTCTAACACATTGTCCTGCTGGTCTTCTTGTGTGATTTAGGGCTGACCGGGTAGAATAGATCTTGTAGATCATATGATTATAAAACCTTGGAGTCTGCAAAAAATAAATTAAAAAGGAAATAAAAAACATAAGCAGCACATCTCTGTGATACACGTACATTTCCCAATGCTTTATTCCTTTAAAATCCTGCAAGCACAGAAAAAAAACCATTGATGCTCCCATATATATCCAGTAGGATCTTTACTTCCTGCACACTGTGCCTCTGCTGCAGTGAAATCCCAAGCAGTACTGTCAGTCCTGCCCAGTTATCCACTTCTGGACTACATAACACCTCCCTTTATGCTATGGAGATGAGAAGGTGTGTATAATGTATGTATGGAGGGTTGTAGTGCAGCACAAGTGGACTTGGCAAGGCTGGCGACACTGCTCGGGATGTTGGTGCAGAAGAGACATTTTCTTATCAGCTCAATATGAAAGTTAGGAGCACTCTGGATTTCAAGCAGATTAAATGGTGTGTTTCTCTCTACGCAACATTTTAAAGAGGTTGTAAACCGATAATTTTTTTTTTTCTTTTCTTTACATCCTGAAAGATAAAGACATAATGAGCTAGTATGCATCGCATACCAGCTCATTATCAAATACTTACCTTAGAACGAGCCCTCGCCGCGCCGCTCTCTTACCTCTATGACGGGCGACATGTACAGTCGCCCGTCTTCCGGGATCGCGGCATCCGGCCATCTGATTGGCCGGAGCCGCGGTGACGTCACTCCCGCGCACGCGCGCGGAAGCCGACAGTCACGGCACAGGGCTCTGAAGGAACGGCACGATCTGCCGTTCCTTCAGAGCGCATGCACCAGTGACGTCACTGGCTGCATCAAATGTAAATATCTCCTAAACGGTACATGTTTAGGAGATATTTACAGTACCTATAGGTAAGCCTTAACATAGGCTTACCTATAGGTACAACTTCCTGAGGAGGGTTTACTTCCTCTTTAAGGGGGAAAAAAAAAAAAGAATCTGGAAAATGAGCATGTATTGCAGAGATATGCTACCATAGTGTTATTTTTATTTTCACAGACATACTGCGTAAAAAAAAAATAAAAAAAAAAAGAGCATACCAAATGAGCAATTGATCAGAGGGGACTCCTACGATCTTTTACCATATAAACCCTCAGCCGCCAGAGTGTAATGAAGGACTTTAAAGAGGAAGTAAACCTGAAAAAAAAATGTGAAAAGAAAACCCGCGTAAAGACAAAGGCATAATGAGCTAGTATGCACCGCATACTAGCTCATTATGAAGTACTTACCTAAAAACTAAGCCCCCGCAGTGCCGACAGGACGGCCGGCATGTTCGGCCATCTGATTGGCCTGAGGCGCGATTACATCACTCCTGCGCGCACTCCATGCGCGCGGGAGCCACCGTTCAAGGCACTGGGCTCTGAAGGAACGGCACGGGTGGCCGTTCCTTCAGAGCGCTTGCGCCGATGACGTCATTGGCTGCATGCACTGTAAATATCTCCTAAACGGTGCATTTTTAGGAGATATTTATAGCACCGATAGGTAAGCCTTAATATAGGCTTACATATAGGTAAATGTCAACAAAGTGGGTTTACAACCAGTTTAACTTTCCAAGACAGACTTCAAACATCTGTTCAATGACAAAATATGATACAATGTATACAGTGCTAATTAAAGCAAAAATAATCCCAAAAGCAAGCATGTATTATATTGCAGTTTAACAATTCTTAGATGCGATGACTGCATTTGTTTTCTTAATTAGGCTTTTTTTCTTCTATTTTAATCTTTTGATCTGGCCAGTAAGTCTGGTTTTCCAAAAGAACCAGCTCTCTTGCAAATGCATCTGTTACAGAGATGAGACAAACTATTTTACACTAGTGCAGCACTGCTCCCTTGAGGGCTGCTGGTTGATGGGTGTTCCTCAGCACTCCTATGACCCTGTGAACCGTCCAACCCACCTGACACTCTAGGTTCCCTGAAAACAGAGGTCCAGGGAAGCTGGCTAAGAGGGGAGATACTGGAGATCCTGTTTCTGCAGTATCGTGAGTACAGTAACTCGTGTCAAGGGGCCTGACCTAAGGGGGGCCACCCCTGCTCCTAGGATAGTCAGTGGATGGGTGTCCTGAAGATAATATATCAATCACCAAGTCGTCTTGTCAGAGAGTAAAGAGAGCAAGAAACTTAACCCTATCTACACTTGTGGCAGTGTGGCTCAACAGCCTGGCTGTTCCTGATCGCTAAAGAAGTCCAGAAGATAGAAGTTCTCATTTATGTGAATAGTTTAGTTGGAATATCCCACTATTCCCTTCTCCTATCCCAATTATAAAATAAACAACAAAAAAACAACACCCCTTATTTCTGGAAAGAGCCAACAGGAGTAAGAAGGGATTCAAGAACTCTATTTACTTACAACCGTGTGTTGGTAACCAGGGGAGCCTGCAAAGTTAATATCCGACAGTCCTTGCGGGGGGCAGTGCTACACTAAGATATCTGTGCATCTGCTCTATTACCCAGAAACCACATACCATGTATTCTTACATTTTTAAAGTGGTTGTAAACCTCAGACATGAAATATGAACAAAGCATAAAGTTGGGGGGAGTACCGCGCTTTAAAAGTGCTTAAATAACATAGAAAAAAATATATAAATATGTAAATAAGTGAAAAAGTGCCAAAGTGCTTCTTAAATAATATTAAAATTAATGTGTCTTAATGTATACAATAATACAATCCAATACAATTCATACAATAAATATAATAGGTGATGAAATATTCACTAAACAAAAATAGATCTTATTGAAACCAACTATATCAATCCATTATACAGTGAAAAATTTATATAAAATTAAAATCGGTGACTTATTTAAATATAAAAAGTGCTCTAAATAGGTGATATCCAATAAAGTGCTGAAGTGTCCTTTTAAAATTATTTTTATAAATATATAGTGTGATGAACACAAACTTCTTAATCTAAATTTCACATGCAGGTGCTTCGTGCGGTGCCCACTAGGTGTCCTAAGCGCTCACCTCACTGCTCCTTTAAAAGAGCCTTAGGTTGTATTCCCCAGTATGCTGTTCCTTCCTCCTTATTGGCATATATGTACCATTATAAATCCTTGGTTATATCTCCCTTGTAAATGCAGCTATCTTCCAGGGGATATATGCGGTTCTTTGTATCTCCAAAAAAATCAAATTGGGCCCAACATAGTGAAGTACGTCCCATAAATTTTATTTAGAAAAGTAAGAGTAACACTCACATTGCTTTGTGTCTTGTTTCTAGCATAACATACGATCCTTTGCCGATACGTCACTTCCGGTTTAGCTATCCTACGCGTTACGCTGCTTCATCACGCAGCTTCTTCCAGGGATCCCAGGGAGCAACAATTCTTTTTTTCAGATCCGCTGAGAGTTCTTTGCCATGAGGTGCCATGTTTAACTTCCAGTGATCAGTACGGGATAGTGAGAGCGGTAATACCAAATTTAACACACCTGCTCCCCATTCACACCTGAGATCTTGTAACACTAGCGAGTCACAGGACACTGGAGAGGGAAAATGGCTAATTGGACCCAATTTGGACAGTTTAACTTAGGGGTGTACTCACTTTTGTTGCCAGAGGTTTAGACATTAATGTCCGTGTTGAGTTATTTTGAGGGGACAGCAAACTTACACTGTTATACAAGCTGTACACTCACTACTTTACATTGTAGCAAAGTGTAAGATCTTCAGTGTTGTCACATGAAAAGATATAATAAAATATTTTTATATATATATATATATATATATATATATATATACATATATATGTATATATATATATATATATATATATATATATATATATATACGGCTCATATTCTGTCTCATCACAATTCTGGTTTGCCCTTTGTCCTAGACGTGGATGCATCTGGAACGGGAGTAGGTGCCCTCCTGTCTCAGCATCGGACACCTAATAGACCCTTACTGCTTTGTGGGTTATATTTAAAGAAGCTGTATCCGGCTGAATGCAATTACGATATTGGAGACAGAGCACTCTTGCCCATTATCCTGGCTCTCAAGGAGTGGAGACACTTGTTCAAAGATTTTGTGGCTCCTGCTCTCATTCTCACCGATCATAAGAATCTGACATATCTCTCGGAGGCCAAGAGGCTCACACCCTGTCAGGCCAGATGGACCTCATTCTTGTCTCGTTTTAACTATGTGGTCTCCTATTTGCCCGGCTCCAAGAATGTTAAGGCTGATGCCTTGTCTTGCCAGTATTCTGAGTTGTCCAGGGAAGACTCCATGCCAACACTGGTCATACCTTCAGATCATATCCTGGCTTCCATCCGCACCAACTTAACTCTTGGGGAACAGATCTTGGCTGCCCAATCTCATGCTCTCACAGAGAGACCTGCTTGCAAATGTTTTGTAGCTGAGAGGTTGAGGATCAGACTGTTATGTATGTACCACCATTCTAAGATTTCTGGTCATCCAGTTAAGAACCAGATGTCCTGGGCTATTTCCCGTCAGTTCTGGTGGCCATCTCTCTGCACAGATGTTGCTGCATATGTGGCTGCTTGTTCGGTCTGTGCCCAGAACGAATCTCCTCGGCACCTTCCCTTGGGCCTACTGCATCCCATTCCCAATGGGGAATGACCCTGGTCTGACCTGGCCATGAATTTTATTGTTGAACTTCCCACATCTCGAGGTTACATGGTTATCCTCATGGTTGTCAACCAGTTCTCCAAAATGTGCCACTTTGTTCTGTTTAAGGGGCTGCCTTCCACTCAGGAGCTTGCCTTGGTGTTTGCCAGAGAGGTCTTCTGTTTACATGGGTTGCCTAAGAAGATTGTCCTGGACTGTGGGAGCCAGTTTTTCTCTAGGTTCTGTTGCGTCTTTTGTTCCCAGTTGTGTATTCGACTCTCCTTCTCCTCGGTCTACCATCAGCAGTCTAATGGTGCCGATGAGCGTTCCAACCAAGCTCTGGAGCAATTTTTCTGCTGCTATATCTCTGACCACGAGGAAAATTGGGTTGATCTGTTACCCTGGGCAGAGTTTGCTAGGAACTCTGCCATACTTTAGTCTTCCGGAATGTCTCCATTCATGGCAAATTATTGGTTCTAACCTGCTGTGTTGCTCGAGTCGTTCTCGCCACAGGACATACTGGCTGTGAAGGTTCATATTCATGCCCTTTGTTCCTCTTGGGTGCAGATTCAAGAGTCTTTACGGGTCTCTGCACAGCGTCAGAAGCTCCATGCAGACCGGAGACGTTTATCTGCTCCTTCGTACCAGGTCGGGGAGAGGGTGTGGTTGTGGACCTGTAATCTCAACCTCAGGGTGCCCACTCCAAAACTGGCATCCCGTTTTGTTGGTCCTTTTCGCATCCTTCGTTAGGTGAACTTGGTGGCCTATGCCCTTGGGCTTCCTCCTGGCATGCGTATTTCCAATGTCTTTCACGTGTCACTTTTGAAGCCACTGGTTTGCAATCGCTATACTTCTTCACTTGCTCGCCCTCATCCCATTCCTGTGGACAATCATGAGGAGTATGAGGTTATCAGCATCTTGGATTCTCATTTGTTCTGAGGTCAGGTTCAATACCTGGTGCACTGGAAGGGTTATGGTCCTTAGGAGCGCTCCTGGGTTCCCCTCGCTTATGTTCATGCTCCTGCCCTTATCTGCACTTTCCATGCTCGCTTTCCTCAGAAACAGTGGCGGCCGGCGCGTTGGGGGCGCCGCCCCCCCTATCCATGCCTCAGGCCCCCTAATCTACATTCGGGGCACCGGACGCATGGAGTTCAATGGGGCTTTTTTTTGTTTTTGAATCACCTGATTAGAGCCAGATGCTCTAATAGGCTTCAGCAAAGGGTTGACCCGGGGTGCAGAGCAGTGCGCCCCGAGCCCACCCATTGTGTGACAATAGCAAATGAAAATTCGCTATTGTCACACGGATCCTCCTCCTGGCCATTTAGGAAGCCAGGAGGATTGGCCAAAATGCAAACTCCATGCCATTGGCCGAGGAGGAGGAGGCAGGAGGACTGAGGACTAGAGTAGACCCCGGAGGACTGAGGAGAAGCCGCCGCTGCCTGAAGTAAGTGCACTGGTCTCGAGCGGGGGGGGGGGAGAAGCTTACGCTGGTCACTCTGCATTGAAAGGGGGCACGCTGGCATCTCTGCATTGAAAGGGGGAACGCTGGCATCTCTGCATTGAAAGGGGGCATAATGGCATCTCTGCATTTAAAGGGGGCACGCTGGCATCTCTGCATTGAAAGGGGGCATGCTGGCATCTTAGCATTGAAAGGGGGCATGCTGGTATCTCTGCATTGAAAGGGGGCACGCTGGCATCTCTGCATTAAAAGGGGGCACGCTGGCATCTCTGCATTGAAAGGGGGCATGCTGGCATCTCTGCATTGAAAGGGGGAACGCTGGTATCTCTGCATTGAAAGGGGGCACACTGGCATCTCTGCATTGAAAGGGGGCACGCTGTCATCTCTGCATTGAAAGGGGGCACGCTGGCATCTCTGCATTAAATAGGGGCACACTGGTATCTCTGCATTGAAGGGGGGCACGATGATCTCTGCATTGAAGGGGGCACGCTGGTATCTCTGCATTGAAAGGGGGCACACTTGCATCTCTGCATTGAAAGGGGGCATGATGATCTCTGCATTGAGGGGGCATGCTGGTCACTCTGCATTGAAAGGGGGCACGCTGGTCTTTGTGCATTGAAAGAGGGCACGCTGGTCTCTGTGCATTGCAAGGGGGCACACTGGTCTCTGTGCATTAAAAGAGGCCACACTGGTCTCTGTGCATTGAAAGGGGGCGCGCTGGTCTCTGTGCATTGAAAGGGGGCACGCTGGTCTCTGTGCATTGAAAGGGGGCACACTGGTCTCTCTGCATTGAAAGGGGGCATTCTATACCTTAATTACTGAAGGCCCCTTTCACACTTTTGTGACCTCAAAGTCACGCAATTTTTTACAGCGTTTTTTGCCGCAAAGCAATGCCTATTACATTTTTCTGTTTGCACCCCCCCCCCCCCCCCAAAAAAAATTTTGAGCACCAGCCGCCACTCCACAGAAACCGTTTTTTTTATCCGCGGTGGAGGGGCAGTTGAGGGTAGGGTACTGTCAAGGTCTGACCTTGCCCTCCTGTTGGCAGCCATCTTGGACATGTGCAGACTACTGCCTCTTATAAACTCTGATTGCATAATCACTTGCCTGCTGCCTAGGTGTTGCACAGTGATAATGTTGCACACCTGACTATATCTATCACCTGATGAGCTGCAGTCCTTGCCCTTGCGTTTGTGTTCCAAAGTGCATCTCTGCTAACAGTCTTCTGTTCTCCGTGTTCCTCCATGTATGACCTGGTTTGGCTGACGACTCTCCTGGCTCTCGATCTCGCATCGGCAGATGACCCTGCATGGGAAGTTGACCCCGCATCGGCAGACCCCGCTTCTGGACTCGACCCCGGCTTGGATGACTACCCGCTTTTTGACTTGACCCCGGCTTGTTCCTGATCTCACTTCCTCACTTTTGCTGTATATTTATTGTATTTGCTCCAATAAACTGCTTTATTTTACCTGCATTCCTGTGCGGTCTAGTTTCCTGGCACCCTGACAGCAAGGAACAATTCAGAGAAGTTCAAACAAATGTTAGCTGAAAAAAACTGAGGCCCCACCATTTTTCTCTTTCTTTCCCCTTTCTTTCTTCAGAAAAAGGCATCCAATGACTAGATTGTTTTTATTCTATATTAAAAGGAAATAATACTGTATGGGGACAAAGCATTTGTTTTTCATTTAGGGGTTCTACTTGAACTTAGAAGGACCAACTGAATTGAGGCACTGCTAGGTTTAAATAGAATAGCCCCATGAGCTGCTGGTAAGCATGGCAGTCCATTTAAAACAAATGGTCTACCTTAAATCTAAAGTTTAGGCATGGCTTTTTATTGCATAGTTACATTGGTCCAGCTTCGACCAATGTAATTAGACATGTGACATGCCGGGCCAATCCTTGTGGAAGCTGGAGATCACTCTAGTAGGCACCACTACTAGTAAAGTTATTACAGCTAGATTCCAGGTCCCATGCCAAGTGGCTGCCCTGCTGCATAGTGAACACAGGGTTGCTCTCTTAGCAGTTTTATAATGACTTATTTTCTCAGTGAATACGAAGCAGGCATTATCTGGTTGGACAAGGTAGAGATTGTGATGTCACTGCCCCATCTCTATATCCCTCCTTGCATTAATCTGAAAAGTGTTCTTTGAATGGTCCTCATGCCAAGTGAGCAACCCATTGGGGTTGATTTGCTAAAAATTGAGACTGTAAAATCTGGTGCAGCTGTGCATGGTAGCCAGTCAGCTGCACCAGATTTTGCACTCTCCACTTTTAGTAAATCAACCCCGTCGTGTTTACTAAATAGCAGTTGACACCTAACTTGGAAGCTAGCATCAAGCACTGTGGAAGTGGTGTCTACTACTGTGATTCCAGATTCCACAAGAAATGGCCCGGTATGGTATACATACTTATATTGGTTCAAGCTGGACCAAAGTAACTATGTAAAAAGCTATACCTAAACTTCAGCTTAGGGCCTTGCAAGATATGAACCCATTTTATAAAAATAATACAAAATAGTAAACATGTTATAACAAGGATATTACAATGGAGAAACAACATTAAAGTGTTACTAGACCCACAACAGAAAAATCAGTCTGTATATGCAGTAAAGCATGCTTGTTAGACTTACTGTGGAGCCAAAGGGGTTAATCCTGCGTATTGTGTAAAAAGGCTGTTTAAGCCGGTCTTCTCTGGTCTTCCCCTTCTTCCACTGTCCCTAATTGATCTCCTGATAGTACAGAGCCTTGGGTGCACTCTGCACATGCTCAGTTTTATGTGTATTTCTAGAGATGTTTTGTTGTTTTTTTTGTTGTTGGGAGGGGAAGGTGCGTGTGATCAGCACAGGGCCAATCAGCACTGTCTAGACAGAGGGTCAGGAGTCATGTAGCCTCATAGGACAGTCAGCGGAGAATGAAAACTCCTTCTACAAGCTTTAACCAGTGCTTAGCCAGATACTGATAGAAGTCAGAAGACTGCTATACGCTGCTGATGAGAAAAGGTATTTAGCAGTTTATATTTACTAAAATAATTGCATTTCCATGTTCTGTGTAGTGTTGGAGACCAGATATAGTGAATGCAGGATCTGGGTTTAGTAACACTTTGAAGCTGCCATCTGATATAAGGTGCAAACAAATAAAAATAACAGCATTTGTCTTTGAGGTGTACATTTTAGCTTTGGGTGGATTAGGGAGGTTTCTGCTTTCTAGATTTCTTTCCTGCTACTGCTGCATTCTGCATTCATTCATTAATCTTACATTAAAGAGAATACAGAATGGGGAGTGAGACACCCTTGTTTGATTTTTAATAGCCAATCAGTAGTATAGTAAGGTTTTTCTACTATAAAAATACAATTACCGTACACTGCAAATTTTAAAATAAAATGTAGTGAGGAGAAACTTTCTCTTTTTAAACAAGTATTCAGCACAGTGTGCTCTTGAGCACAATCCACTATAATCTGTACTTCCCCACCTTCACACTGCCAATTAGACTTTCCTAGCACGTACAGTACTAAGCACAATACCTCAACGAAAATGCATTTAGACTTAAACGATTCAAGGATTCAAATCCTCAGCTGGACGCCAGTTTGGTGCAATGTGTTACCGCTCACAGAAGAACCAACAACCAAAATAAGTGCTGTATTACCAGCTAAGTTATTCTTTTCCTTTTGACAAAATGATTGGCTTGAATGTTATCTATATTAAATATTATATATATATATATATATATATATATATATATATATATATATATATATATATAAATAATTATATATATACACATATATATATATATATATATATATATATATATATATATACATACATATACATATATATATGTGTGTGTTTAAACTGTATTTTTTGTATTAGCAGATAAATATTTTTGTGGTGTGGCACATTACCACAGCCTCAGAAGAGACAACTCCAGTTTGAATGCCTTCTATGAAAAGCAGGCGAAGGTCTGCAAGGTAGGCTTGCCAAGTGTTTAGAATTCTACCGACAGCCTGCAAAAAAAATTGAAATAAAAACTAAAAATAATCAGAGCAAACAATCCTGACTAAATACTAATAATTTCAGCTGAACACTGAAGGCCAATTACACAACACCTCCAAATAAATGAAAATAGTTCAGCGCAACAAGTATTCATATATTAACCACTTAAGCCCCGGAAGATTTTACCCCCATTCCGACCAGGGGGTATTTTGCGATTCGGCACTGCGTGACTTTAACGGACAATTGCGCGGTCGTGCGACGCTGTACCTAAACGAATTTGGCGTCCTTTTTTTCCCCACAAACAGAGCTTTCTTTTGGTGGTATTTGATCACCTGTGCGATTTTTTTGATCACGCGCTATAAACAAAAAAAGAGCGTCAATTTTGCAAAAATAACAATATTTTTCACATTTTTTTATATGAAATTCCCCCAAAAAAAAATGTAAAAATCAAAATTTTTTAACATTTTCGGCCAATTTGTTTTATGCTACCTATGTTTGGTAAAAAAAATCGCAAAAAGCGTATTTTGATTGGTTTGCGCAAAAGTTATTGCGTTTACTAACAAAGGGAAAGATTTTTGTCATTTTTGTTGTTTTTTTTTTTTAACGCGTAATGGCGGCGATCTGCGATTTTTTTTGCGGTACTACGACATTGCGGCGGACAGATCGGACCCTTGACTGACATTTTTGACACTTTTGGGGTTACCAGTGACATTTCTACAGTAATCAGTGCTATATATATGCACTGTTACTGTAAAAATACACTGGTAGTGAAGGGGTTAACTTTATTTGGGAGGGAGGGGCTGTGTGTGTCCCTAGGGGCGTGCTTTCTACTGTGATTGGCTGTGGCTTCAGCTGTAAGGACACTGATCAACGGATCTAAATAGTAGATCCATGTAAACTGTGTCTTTGCAGCGAGGAGAATGACAGGCAGCTTGTTTACACAAGCTGCCTGACATTCTCCCTCTCCCCCGCCGATCGCCGAGTGACCGGCGGACATCGGGTCCGCTGGTCACACGCGCGGGGGGGTCCGTGACCACGCGGGAGCGGGAGCGCGCCTCCGGGGGCGCGCGCTCGCTCCCTAGACCCTCACAAGCAAGCAACGTAGCCCTACGTTAGTTTGCCTGTGAGGGGCTGACCGCCGACGTAGATAGTCGTGCGGCGGTCGGCAAGTGGTTAAAAAACATTAAAAATCATATAAAATATATAAGAGACAGTCCAAATAAATTTCCATAAAAGTTCATAAAACAGATCCCAGATGGTGCAAAGCGGTGTCTTTAGATTGAACATGCAGATGTCATATAATGTACAGCACCTCCACCATACACACAGATGGCCTCTCACCTTAGAACCATGACCCCCTGAACCAACAGAACGGTCAAACAAGCATTCCCATGAACGGATCTAATAGTCTCTCAATGGTTTAAGGGAATCCGAGACAGCCAATTCCTCCATAGGATCGTGGATAGTGATATAAAAACAAACAGGAAGGATCTAGTGCTCTCTGTTATATAATCATTTATTTAATAAATATAAAGCCACTTACAATTTGGGCACTTGACATACATATAATCCAGTAAAATGACTGCACATTATGTGTGGTTCCTTCCCCGTATGCATTACATCCTAGGCATGACTTCGTCACCCGCTTTTTAAGATTTATATGTTTTTCTAATATATGAATATTTATTGCACTGCACTATTTTCATTTATTTGCAAAAAATTTAGACTAGATAAAACAAGTTGCACTAATTCCTTATATCTCAGCAAGTGTTTTACTTAAGCAAAACCATGTCAAGTGGATAAGTAGATGCCAACTAGTGCCAAATCAGAAATATGCAAAATACAATCATAATGGAAGAATCTAGTGCTCTCTGTTATATAATCATTTATTCAATAAATATAAAGCCATTTACAATTTGGGCACTTGTCATGAGTGCACAAACAAGCGCTCTGTGTATACACATATATTCCAGTAAGATGACCGTGGATGACGTCATGCGTGGTTCCTTCTTCGTATGCTTTACATCCTTGGTATGACTTCATCACCTGCTTTATCAGATTTATATATATTTTTTTAATATATGAATATTTAATGTGCTGCACTATTTTCATTTATTTGCAAAAAAATATATAGACTAGATAAAACAAGTTGCAGTAATTCCTTATATCTCAGCAAGTGTTTCACATAAGAAAAACCATGTAAAGTGGATAAATACATGACAACCAGTGCCAAATCAGAACTTGGACAGAAATATGCAAAATACAATCATAAATACCTGTAATAATATAATGGTGCAATAATCATAAAAAGGCAACACACCTTATGAATATACTGGGATAACCTGAAATGCTGTGTTCAAAAGCATGTTCCACCGCTAAATTGCACACCAACTCCTTACCTGATCAGCATGACCTCCCGTACATCAGGTCTTCAGCATTTTGGTAGTTTGCCAGGTGCGTGCTTGGCTAAAAATGGAGAGTGAAGACTCACTCAGCTAGGCTGGCCCGATATAAACCAGAACAAACCTTCTTATGCCCTATGTGTTCCCATACTGTAGTTACATTTTATCATCTAATCTAAAATTGCCCGGTGATCCAAGGTTTATGGGTACAGGTTGTTAAATTTCTCCATGACACCATGGGCTCTGCTTTAACTCTCTGCCCTAAACAGTGTTTACTGGGGATATTCCCTGACTCAAAGTTGGACAAAATTATTTTTACAAGAAACTTTATTTTCAACCAGAAAGGTAACAGCTAGGCAGTAGATGAGAGCTGTGCCCCCCCCCCCCCACCCCAAATTGCTTCTTGGAAAGTTGAGATAAATAGTAGCCTTTCATACAAGAAATACTTTCACAGAGAATGCCCGTCCAAGTACAATAGAATATCAGATCGCTGGCTTCAAGAGTCCCAAACGTGTGTTTACCCGGGCAGTGCCTCTGAGGAGGCTTACATGATCTCTTACCAATGTCATCTTAAATGCTGTTTGATAGCACTATGGATCTTTACATTTTAGTAAGGAAAAGATTGACAGAGAGTTGTACATTGTTTGTGATCTATTATATGTTATGACTTTAATAAAAACTGGTTGCTGCAGTGCTGAACTATGTAACAGCCATATCAGCAAGAGGAGGGAGCTGCTGAGCAGGAAGTGTTCAATAGACTGAGTCAGGCAGCACTGTACTGTCCAGAGAAGAGAGACTCTACTGTATTCAAAAGCTTTTGAACTTAATTTTCCAGAGAGATATTGCCAGGAGGAAGGGAAAGAGCTGGACTTTCTTAGGCTGTATGAGACACAGCTTCCTCTTGCCGTGAGGAAGACCAGAGAATGCACATATTTGTCTAGTATACACCATCACTGCTGCATATCAGCAGCTGGGTGCATCATTAAGGCTAATTCACATATGAGGTTGGATGCAGTAAAATGTTGCAGTTGAGCCCCAGTTCTACTGCTACCCCTTTTAGATGCAGAGGCAGGGGCTGGAGATGTACACATGCTGCGACTGCGCTGCTTTGCTTTGCAGCCATGGGGGGAATAATACCCCCTGTCTCTATGCCCACTGATTGTGACCAATTCAAGTGGCCAGCACAATGCAGTCTCACTATGGAGATATTGTACTGCTGTGGCTATTGATAAAAGACACTGGTTGCTGCACTGGCATACAGTGTAATGAGTGCAGCAGCAGCCAGTGTCTTTACTCAATTGACAGAGCAGTACGATGTCAGTACAATGGGGTTGATCTTTTGTGTTGTGGATTTCTTTTCAGCCTTCCTCTGTGCAACTGGTGGCACTGCTGCCGTGCCGCCATTTTGAAAATGATGTCCTGCGTATACGCAGTCATCTGTCTTATCTCGAGCATGTTCTGTATGTACTGTATGACATTATACTGATTTTTCTTTTTTTTTTTTAAAGCCTAATGAGTTTCTGCAAGGTCTTGGGGAGAAAGTTTTTCTGTTTTTTTTATTTAACAGCACATTATTCAAATGACTCTAATGTCGTACTGGGCATGCATGAGATGAAGTGCATGACACTATGCACTTCATGTTGAACATGTACAGTATCAGAATATCAGATCTTGCAGTTTAGTACAGGATCTCTCTGAAGGCACTTTTGATGTCTTCTCCGGGAACAACTTTGCGGCTGGGGCTATGTTGATAGTGCCTTAGGTGAAAGCAAAAAAGGATGTCAAACTAAATATATATATATATATATATATATTTAATCAGTGTTAGATGGTTTCACATCAGCATCCAGTGATGCATGCTGATGTGAAATTTAGAAAAAGGGGATAGGTTGTCTTAAACTTTATTTTACTACACTTTGACAGAAGTTTTGGCAGACAGACGTAAAGCAGAATAGGTAGATTCTAATGCAGGGATTCCCAAACTATGGCCTTCCAGCTGTTCAGGAACTTCAATTCCCATCATGCCTAGTCATGTATGTGAATGTCAGAGCTTTACAAAGCCTCATGGGATGTGTAGTTCTGCAACAGCTGCCGGGCCATAGTTTGGGAATCCCTGTGCTAATGCATTTTAATTAGTGTGACAATGGCACTCTCAGCCTCCCCCTGCACAGAGACTTTCCAGCCTGAGAGACAATCGGTTTGACTTACTAAAGGCAAATAGACTGTGCACTTTGCAAAATGCAGTTGCACTCTGCAAGTGCAGCTGCTCCATAGCTTAGTAAATGAGCAGAAGCTCTACTGGCTTCCATCGTCCAATCATGTGCAAGCAACAATGCTGTTTTTTTTTTTCTTTGCATATGATTGAGCACTCTTATCAAAGTGAAGCTTTACTTAGTTTACAAAGCTCTGGAGCAACCGCACTTTCAGAATGCAACTGCACTTTGCAAAGTGCACAGCCTATTTGGCTTTAGTAAATCAACCCCAATAAATCTTTACATACATGACCAGTAGATGCCACTACGTTTTAATGGAATATATTGTAAGAACTAGGAAATTCGCTGCCATGTCAGGTGGGATGAACCATAGTGTAACAGCTTTCTTCAAAAGGCAAGCGTCCTTTAGTTTCTGATTAGTGCAGTTAGAGAATCAGCTTAAGGATTTGTTTCCATAAAAGAACAACTAAAATGGTGCAATAAAAATATTTCAGAAAAAATAATTAAAAACACAGACAATAGCAACAGTAAAATAAATGGTATAACAAACAATTAAAGATTTGCCTAGTATGTGGTTCCAGCAAAGTTTAATTCACTGTGGCGTAAGTCTGATACTGACAGAATCATTGGCCCCCAGGAAAGACTCTCAGCCTTCATGCATAGGAGTTGATTTATTAAAATCAGAGCGCAAAATCTGGTGCAGCTGTGCATGGTAGCTAATCAACTTCTAACTTTAGCTTGTCCAGTTAAACTTTGACAAAAATCCTGGAAGCTGATTGGTTTCTTTGCTGCACCAAACCTTGCATACATAGTTTGACGGAAAAATTAAAAGCCCTGAGCTGCAGATGCATTAGGTTTTTGTTTACTCCCGGTAGAGTGTCACTGAACAAACCCCACCTAATCTAAATAGGGAAGTGATGCTGAAGGACTAAGGGTCCTTTCACACGGGCTTTCTGCCCGGCAGACTCCATTTTTATTAGCGGGGATAGATTTGCCGATCCTCGCTGAGCAGGCGGATGACAGCTCCATCTCCGCTTACTTCACAGAGATGGAGCTGTCAGAGCCCCGCTCTCCTCTATGAGAGATCGAATGAAAACGGACCGTCTGTCCCTTTTCATCTGATCCTATCGATCCGATCCACCAGACGGATGGAAAATAGGACCACATCGGATCAGATAGCAGATCAGATAGCAGCAGGTGTCAGCAGAAATGTCACCGCTGACATCCGCTGCTGCATAGGGATGCATGGAGCATCCGATCAGGTCCACCTGAAAAAACTGATAGGTGGACCTGATCGGAAAGCCCATGTGAAAGGGGCCTAAAGTGTTTGGTTATGCTTTGGCAGACACTCCTTTATTGTCACTTTTTTAATAGAAATATTTCTTGATAAGCAAAATTTACAGTCTGACAACCAACGTATTATTGAATGGAATGAAATTACCATTTGAAAAAGACCAAACATGATCTATGTTGGATATATACATCCTTTAGGATATTTATTGTGACCAGTTTGCTTGCTGTACATGATAGCTTAAACATTCTAGGATAATGTTCAATCAGGTGGAAATTTGGTATGGCGGTGATTTTATATTATCAAAATTTACAAAATGAATAGATTTTGAGAGCTGGGCTGTACGAAAAGGGCAGCTACAGGTCAAGCAGAGACAGACTGAAAATGTGTATTCCTACTTTAAAGTGGCAGTAAACCTCAGACAATAAGGATGTTTTTAGAGCGGCTGTTTTTGGCTTCAGGTGTTTTTTTCTGCAGCCAGTAAACCCCCGAGCATGTTATCCAATGCATGAATGCACAGGGTTTTTTTCTGGCTGGAAAAAAACCTCCAGAACTAGTGGGTTTTAAGGAGTTTCTCCAGCTGTATAAACACTTTAACTCTGATAAATGCTTAAAAACACTGTAAAATGCTAAAAACTGCAGCTATTCTGCCTTTATCAGCATTTTTGAGTAATAAGCTTTTGTAGGAGTATAAAAAAAGCTAAAAAAAATGCTAATGCTAACACTACTGGCCTTTAATAACGTCCAGTGTGCATGAGGTCTCAAAATGAACAAAGCTCATCTCTGGTTCCTCTCTAAACTCTCTGCTATCTGCATGAATCACTCCTAAAAGAGTAAGCTGACACCCCAACCTCCTAGGTGACGGCCCTCCCCTCTCCAAAAACACACAGCAGATGACTCGCACCCTCTCTGAGCCTGTGGTGGGGGGTGTCCCTTCCTTACAAACAGCTCTCAGACTTCACAAAGCTGTGTGCTCTAGCTCTGCACTGTGTGTGAGGCTTGTCATTTTACTGGGTATATGGAATGGTTTACAACCACTTTATAGGTCGGTCTCTTTTAAAAGATCAAAACCATAAATAATAAATTGAAGCACTCTAGGATAAATTAAATAAAAATATACACAATCCATCCATATATGTAAATAGGCTGGTGATACAAATAAATCAAAAGTGTCAAAAAATATTAATATATATACATATATACACACACATACATACATGTTTCCTATGATCAAATATCCTCTAAACAATCAGTTGTACAAACAAAAAGCAATCAAAGTCCAGGTGTCATCAGTGGTGCAGCAATATTGGTTTAACTATGGTTTAACCTATATACGGCTGCAGCGCGGACTCGAATTTTCGTTTTTAAAAGGCCTCCCAGTGACACGCCCCCCGCGCGCTCCCGCGAGCGCGCAGTGGGGAGAATCTGTGTCGGCCGTGTCCCTTGGACACGGCCGATCACAGATCGTGGTGAATGGCCAATCACAGCGGCCATTCACCACGTGATTGGATCATCCAATGAGAGATGATCTCATATGTAAACATATGAGATCATCTCTCATCGTCGGCGCTCCTTCCTCACATGGAGCCTGCAGTGTGAGGAAGGAGGGAGAGCTGCACAGCGCCAGGGACAAAGAGACATGTAATCAGGGCACTGATCACCAGTGCCCTGATTACTAAAAGGTAAAAAACATACACAGTGCCCCCCCATCAGTGCCCACAGTGCCCGCCATCAGTGTCCCCCCTCAATGCCCACAATCAGTGCCCATAGTGCTGCCAGTCAGTGCCCATCAGTGCCTGCTCATCTAGGCACTGATAAGCACTAACTGGCAGCACTATGGGCACTGAGTGTGGGCACTGATGGTGCTGCCCATCAGTGCTCATCAGTGCTGCCCATCAGTGCTCATCAGTGCCACCCGTCAGTGTCCATCAGTGCCATCCGTCAGTGCCCATCAGTGCCGCCTCTCAGTGCCCATCAGTGCTGCCCGCCAGTGCCGCCTCTCAGTGCCCAGCAGTGCCACCTCTCAGTGCCCAGCAGTGCCGCCTATCAGTGCTGCCTATCAGTGCCGCCTATCAGTGCCACCTATCAGTGCCACCTATCAGTGCCACCTATCAATGCCGCCTATCAGTGCTCATCATTGCGGCATATTAGTACCGCCTCATCAGTGCCCATAAGTGCCACCTCATCAGTGCCCATAAGTGCCACCTCATCAGTGCCCATCAGTGCAGCCTATCAGTGCCCATTAGTGCCGCCTCATCAGCGCCCTTCAGTGAAGGAGAAAATTTTATTTTCAAAATTTACTCACAGAAAATAAGAAAAACTTTTTTTTTTTTTTTCAAAATTTTCTGTCTTTATTCTTTTTTTTTTATAAAAAATAAAAAACCCAGAGATGATTAAATACCACCAAAAGAAAGCTCTGTTTGTGTGAAAAAAAATGATAAAAATTTCAAATGGGTACAGTGTAGCATGACCGCGCAATTGTCAGTCAAAGTGTGACAGCGCTGAAAGCTGAAAATTGGCCTGAATGGGAAGGGTGTTTAAGTGCACAGTAGGCAAGTGGTTAAAGAGTGGACACTTTCTTCACTATTGCTGCACTACTGATCACAAGGGCGCCTTCCTTTACACGCACATGAACTTTAATGGCATCCCAGTCTTAGTCCGTAGGGTTCAGTATTGAGTTAACCCACCTTTGCAGCTATAACAGCTTCAACTCTTCTGGAAAGGCTGTCCACAAGATTTAGGAGTGTGTCTATGGGAATGTTTGACCACTCTTCCTTCTTTCAGAAGCGCATTTGTGAGGTCAGGCACTGATGTGGACAAGAAGGCCTGGGTCGCAGTCTCTGGACTAATACATCCCAAAGGTGTTCTATTGGGTTGAGGTCAGGCCAGTCAAGTTCTTCCACCCCAAAACCATGCCTTTATGGACCTTGCTTTATGCACTGTTCCAAATCATTTGGTGGAGAGGGGATTATGGTGTAGGGTTGTTTTCAGTGGTTGGGCTTGGCTCCTTAGTTTCCAGTGAAGGGAACTCCTGAGGCATCAGCATACCAAGACATTTTGGACAATATCATGCTCCCAACTTTGTGTGATGGCCCCTTCCTGTTCTAACATGACTGAGCACCAGTGCGCAAAGCAAGGTCCATAAAGACATGGATGAGCGAGTTTGGGGTGGAGGAACCTAACTGGCCTGCACAGAGTGCTGAATTCAACTTGATAGAACAACTTTGGGATGAATTAGAGAGGAGACTGTGAGCATGGCCTTCTCATCCACATCAGTGACTGAGCTCACAAATGCACTTCTGGAAGAAATGGTCAAACATTCCCATAAGCACACTCCTAAACCTTGTGAACAGCCTTCCTAGAAGAGTTGAAGCTGTTATAGCTGCAATGGGTGGGCCATTTTACGGACTTACGGACTGGGGTATTGAACCTTACGTACTAAGACTGGGATGTCATTAAAGTTCATGTGCGTGTAAAAGCCGGCACCGCAATACTTTAGGTAATATAGTGTGTATATATATATATATATATATATATATATATATATATATATATATAGAGAGAGAGAGAGAGAGATAGCACTGTCCACGTAGGGCTTGCTGTATAATGACTTCTTGGGCCTCCTCTGATTACCAGCACTCAGTCACTTAGGGAACAGTTCACACATCCCTCCTTACTCCCAATGGCTCGTCACGCAATAAACAGTCCAGGGGTGTTGGTTTTTAGTGTTTATTTTGGAACTTGGATGGGAGGGAAGGGAAGAGCGGAATACAGTCTCCTTGCTCTTTTCTCTCCAGCTATAGACTTGGTGAATCTACATTATCTTTGAGACACTCACTAGCATCCCATTTACTGACACCCGTCCACTGACTCTTTTAGCTACAGGGGTGGCCCCCCTCAGGTCAGGCCCTTTGACATATATCTGTAATCACTGTACTGCAGAATCAGATCCTTCAGTGTCTTCCCTTTCAGTCAGCTTCCCCGGACCTCTGGGTTCAGTTCCTCACTAGCCCTCTTCAGGCCCTCAGGACGACCACCTGAGAAAAAAACATTCCCCTCTGGGTGATCTCTGTACATTACAAGGATTTTAACAAACTTTGATGCAGATTCCTACCTTTTTTATTCTGAAGAAATCATGGTTTGTTCCTCTGTGCCTCTGTGCTGAGTGGGTCAAATGGGAGTGGTTTCACAATTATCTATCAGCTGTGGCAGCTGCAGGTCTCTTGAGGAAAGCTGTTTGGCCTGCATCCCTTTAGACGTGTTCTTATTGCGAGTGTCTCACCAAAAATTACATTTTTGTTGCAGAGGCAGAGGATGCCTGAAATCTGACTTGTTTTTTAGGCAGACTTCTGGGAAAATTGGTGAGCCAATCACACAAGCAGGAAATTATGTTTCTGGGGTGTGGTCAGTACACATTCTGTGTACAGAACAGCTCCAGGTAGCCATATTGTATTGCATTTTCAGAAAATTACAGCAGCTGCAGATTGAAAAGGAAAGGTGATTTTTAATAACATTCAATTACAATATGATTTGTGTCACAATTGTACATGCTTTATTGTTTTTTCTTTATTTGCTATTTTTTTTTTCCACAAAAGTGAAGTTACCCTTTAAACATGTATCCAAAAAAAATGCAAAAACAGCTAAAGCAGTGAAAGGGTTAAAATCCCAGGAGGAAGTGGAGAGAGACTGACTTATCTCTGTCCTATTTTTATTATCTCACATGCACAGTGCCACATACTGTAGCTAGGTCTGTGATACTGTATATCGGTAGTGGTCACCTTCCAGTATATTAGTAAGTGAACCTGTTTTTTGCAAAAAAATTATATGCAACGCCTGTTATTTTACTTAACCCTGTCTCTTCTGGTCGGGGATTCTTTAGCTAGTTTCAGCTTAGGGCTCGACACCCAGCATAGGCTAGAGCTAGGTTAGGCTACTTCTAGTAGTCAGATCCAGTTGCATAACAGATTAGAAACTACTAACGAGGGACTAAATCACAGAGTAGATAGGCTGACTCTGAGTTCCAATTCCATACCACAGTCTCTGCATGTGAAAACTGCATTCCAGGCTGGTTGGAAAACAGTTGGAGGATCTCTCCGTCACTGCTGATCTTGAAATCAGGTCTCTGACACATAGACAGACACCACATTGCGATCATCCTCAGGGCCCCTGCACATTAATTTTGCTGGAACATTAATCTGCAGGTATCTTTAATAATAACTACAGTACATACAGTGCATTGCGAACGTATTCGGCCCCCCTGAACTTTTCAACCTTTTGCCCCATTTCAGGCTTCAAACATAAAGATATAAAACTGTAATTTTTTGTGAAGAATCAACAACAAGTGGGACACAATCATGAAGTGGAACAAAATTTATTGGATATTTCAAACTTTGTTAACAAATAAAAAACTGAAAAATTGGGCGTACAAAATTATTCAGCCCCTTTACTTTCAGTGCAGAAAACTCTCTCCAGAAGTTCAGTGAGGATCTCTGAATGATCCAATGTTGACCTAAATGACTAATGATGATAAATAGAATCCACCTGTGTGTAATCAAGTCTCCGTATAAATGCACCCGCACTGTGATAGTCTCAGAGGTCCTTTGAAAGCGCAGAGAGCATCATGAAGAATGGGGGTTTTAAGATATGACCCTCCCCAAATAGAATAGCATGCTTAACCTGTAGGTAAACAGGAGAACCAGAACCTTTTCTAAGTGAAAGAGTGTGATTGAAAATAAGGTTGGCAGTGCCTCCACCCAGTGCAGGACCTCTTTTAAAATTCTCTTCTTGGGAAATTAACCAGTAATTTTAATCAAAGTAATTGGGAGCAGAGGAACTACTGTAACCCAAATATAATATTAACCACAAATATAGGTATAGATGCACATCAGTATGGAAATAATACAAGGTTTATATAAGAAAAGACTAATAATAGTACATGCATTCAATGGACAAACAGGTATTATCAGCAAAGGGCCCAATAGGTGTCCTGGTGGAATTTGCACATATACCTGGGTATACAGTGCATTGCGAAAGTATTCGGCCCCCTTGAACTTTTCGACCTTTTGCCACATTTCAGGCTTTAAACATAAAGATATAAAACTGTAATTTTTTGTGAAGAATCAACAACAAGTGGGACACAATCATGAAGTGGAACGAAATTTCTTGGATATTTCAAACCTTTTTTAACAAATAAAAAACTGAAAAATTGGGCGTGCAAAATTATTCAGCCCCCTTAAGTTAATACTTTGTAGCGCCACCTTTTGCTGCGATTACAGCTGTAAGTTGGCCAGGTCTTTGTAGATTTGCAGTGGTCTGATACTCCTTCCATTTCAATATTATCGCTTGCACAGTGCTCCTTGGGATGTTTAAAGCTTGGGAAATCTTTTTGTATCCAAATCCGGCTTTAAACTTCTCCACAACAGTATCTCGGACCTGCCTGGTGTGTTCCTTGTTCTTCATGATGCTCTCTGCGCTTTAAACGGACCTCTGAGACTATCACAGTGCAGGTGCATTTATACGGAGACTTGATTACACACAGGTGGATTCTATTTATCATCATTAGTCATTTGGGTCAACATTGGATCATCCAGAGATCCTCACTGAACTTCTGGAGAGAGTTTGCTGCACTGAAAGTAAAGGGGCTGAATAATTTTGCACACCCAATTTTTCAGTTATTTGTTAACAAAGTTTGAAATATCCAATAAATTTTGTTCCACTTCATGATTGTGTCCCACTTGTTGTTGATTCTTCACAAAAAATTACAGTTTTATATCTTTATGTTTAAAGCCTGAAATGTGGCAAAAGGTCGAAAAGTTCAAGGGGGCCGAATACTTTCGCAAGGCACTGTATATATATATATATATATATATATATATATATATATATATATATATATATATATATATATATATATATATTAGTGCTTTGCAACATGTTTTTATAAATGCTTTCCTTGCTACAAACTGTACTTATCCATGCTCTGCGTAAATCTTGCTATACAAGGGTAAATTCAACTTAACTTGAATTTGCAAATGCCCAACTTGAATGCAAAATATGTGAAGACAAATGCTTTTACAATACATTTTTTCTTTAATGTGGTCAAAGGTTAGCAAAACTTATATATAAACAGAAAAAAAAACATTTTAACGAATGTGCAGCAAAAAAGGTAGATGACCTGTCAGATACTTAAGAGAGCTGTGTAGCATAACTGCCCACAGATTCCTTTCTTACATTTAAGTAAATGTTGTAGATGTAATGCACACAAAGCACACTACAGCAGCATATAGATCAGATGTCAAGTCAAAATAACTGGCATGCCAACATAAGATGCATGTGTAACATCAAAGAAAAATATACTAAACAAGGGCACTAAACTAGAACTAGCTGCCGTTTTACTGATATTGCCATGGTTCAACCTTATTAGAACCAGGGCTTTTATCAGTGGGAACGCAGTTATGCCCCTCTAGCACTGAATGTATGTAATGGGTGTGCTGGAGGGTCTATTGATGGGTGCTTTGGGATCAATTGTTGCTGGTGGGGATCCAGTTTTGTGTGTTGGGTGTCTATTGTTGCCGATGAGGGTCTTATGTTGCTGGGGGGTCAGTTGTTGGGAGTGATCTACTGTAGAGAGAGAGGTCTATTAATGCTGGAGGACCTACTGATGCTGGCTGCTAGGAGATCTGTGGTTGATGCTGGGGATCTATTGTTGCTTGGTTGGGATTTTGTTGCGGAGGTTCATTGTTGCTGGGGGGGGGGGGGTCTACTGTAGTGTGGGAGATCTATTGTTGCTGGGGGGGGTCTATTGTTTCTGGGGCGGTGTACTATTGCTGGGGTGGAGGTCTATTGTTGCTCAATGCAGGGAATCTGTTTTACTGTCTTTCTTATTATTATTAAATTATACACAAATTACTTAGGATCACATAAGATACTTGGTTCTGTATTCCCTAAAAGGGGCGGTACTGGGAGTAGATGGGGGGTGGAACCAAGGGATGTTGCTCAAAGCTAGGTAGAGGGCAGAGACAAAGGCTAACTTAGAAGGGGGGTGTTCCTGCACCTGTTCTCCGAGAAAAAAAAGCCCTGATTAGAACCAACTAAGAAAATAATTGTGTGTACTGCAAATAGACATATGATAACAATTTGATATGATGACATATGATAACAACCCTGTTAAAAGGACATGCTAGGGCTTTAGGTAGAGGCAATCAGAAAACCATGGTGACCTGCACCCCCTCCCCTTGTCCAGGATGAGGTAGGGGTCTTTTAGTTGCATAACACCACTCACCGGATTTAATAAGTTAGGGTAAATTGGTTATTTACAGCAGGCGTATCTTTGATTTATTATCTTTCACCCCCTTTAACCTAGATAACCAATAAAATGGCAGCCACAAGTAACTTTCACTATTGATAACCACTAAAATGGTGACTGTCTCCTTTCACTAGAAGGATGGGAGGTTATTAAAGCCCATTTTTGTTAGTTTGAACCACATAAAATGGTGGAGACAAATGGCAAGATAGCTGCCAATCCATTGATCCTATTAGCTCCAGTACAGACAGATATATAAAGCAGGAAGGTGGCTCGGCTCTGTTTTCTTTGGAAGAAGTCACCAAAAGTGATGAAACACATCAGAGGGAGGCTTAGTAATGTCATCACATCACTAGGAAGGAGCTGCCTGGATACAAGTGTCTGGTGATGTGGTGAACTTACCCTTGATGGGACAGGTACCTGCCAGGCTCTTACAGGAACTTAATCATGACCCCCTGAAAATCCCCCTCCCCTTCACACACACACACACACACACTCCCAGGGGAGGGCTGGCAGCCTTAGGCCTGGGGGGCAAGTCCAGTCAAGTGGCCCACTGAACCACCGAATGAGCTCACCATCCATCTGCTCCACATTGCCTGCACAGAGAGAGAGAGAGACCACTCAACATTGTGCAGGCTATGTGGAGCGGTCTCTCTCTCTCTGTGCGGGCAGCGGTAACTCTCTGTGCGGGCAGCGTGAAAGCGGTCACTCTCTGTGGGGGCTACTCTCTGTTTGGGCAATCATGTGGAGCAGTCTCTCAGAGACTGCTCCACATGATTGTCCCAGAGAGAATGAGACAGAGAGCCTGCCCCTTCCCCACACTCAGTACACAGACCAAAGAGACTGCAGGAAGATGAAGACTAAAGTCTTGGCAGTCACTGCTGCCACACTAAAGTCCCGTACACATGCAACGATTGTTGGCCGTATATTTTCGGCCAACGTCTGATCGGCTGATTGTCGGCTTGTTAGTATGATGCTTCCGACAACCGACTCAGACTTTTCGGCCGAACAAAATCTGGTGTGCATGCTATAAAATTTTTGTTGGCCGTCAACACAACGGCCGATTTTCGTGCAGTCAGTACAGATTTCGGCAGACAAAATTCAGATGAGCAAGACTGGGCATGCTCAGAGAAGAAAAAACACACGGAAAGTTAACCATCACATGACATCACTTCTGAAGTAGATTTTTGTTGGCCGAGAAAATTTGTGTGCAGTCTAGAGCACATTCCAACCAACAAAACACCACTCTGGACAAAAGATGGCCGATAATCATTGCGTGTGTACGAGGCTTAAAGCTACTTGTGGAGTTTGGATCTTCTCTGGTGAGTGAGCACCACACCACTGGGCAAGCCAAGCAAGCAGTGTAGCCGAGAGTCACAGTTAGGCTCCGTTCACATGTAGGCGTTTTGGGGCGTTTTTGGGGAGTTTTTCTGCTCTAGGATCAGCTCTCAAAACGCCCAACAAGACAAATCCTATTCATTTCAATGGCCCCTGTTCACATCTGAGCGTTTTGATGCTGTGAGCAAAACGCCCAACGCTCAAAAAAGTACATGAGCTTCTTTTTGGGCAGATTACAGGCGTTTTCCATTGGTCTCTATTAGGGCTGCCACGGCTCGTCGACTACAAAAATTCGTCGACGTGCGTGAAAGGCGTTGACGCGTCACGTCACACGCCCCCTGCTTGCATTGCCGGCCGGGCCGCTACATTGATTGGGGTCACTGCAGGCTGCACTGCCCCGCCCCCCGCTGCGCTCCAGTCCAGAGTGTCTGTGATCGGCATGGTGTCCCGAAGGCGAGCGACGCTCTACACACTGAGGCAGTGATGTGGTTGCAATGCTCTGCAGGTGATTGTTGCCACATTTTTTACATTTGTTATAAGGGCGGACAATGACTTTACCATACAGAGAAGTTTCAGTCTTTGTTCTATGAAGTGTAATAGAACACCATGTGACCCTCATTTTCATCTCTCATTGGACTCAGCTGAGAGTGATTGCCTTAGACTGGTCTTTATTACTTGTCAATGGACTGTGTATGGTGGATTTCCTGCGCATTTCTAGCGATTTCAGTATTTCAAACACAACTCCTGGGTAGGCAGTACCCCCTCCCCCCCTCAGTCACATGGTCCCCCCAACATGATTATATATATATTTTTTAATATACAAAATGTTATCGTCTCTTTAAAGCAAACCTATCCATAGAGATGCATGGAGACTGTCATCCCCAATCCACTCCTGAAGATGCAGGTTGTCTGGCTGTCACAATGCTAAGATGATGTATATTTTTCCTATGTATATCCTGTCCCACATAAAGGATACCATGTATTAAAGCAGGAGGATAAACATGACAGCCAAGTAACTAGCATAACTGGATCACTTTTCAGAGGAGTGTAAGTGCCTGCTGTAAGTGCATACAAGCCTTTGGGCTCACACGGTGTGCTGTGCTTTGGCTGCAGTGCTGGCACTTTTCCTTAGCCGCAGGACCTTAGACTCTTTTAGGTTGTGCGTTTTTGCTGCATTTTCTGAAATTCCACCAAGGAAGCAGCATGCAGGATTTTTTGTGCACTTTCAGAACATGCAGTAAAAATGTGCAGTCTAATAGGAGGTCTATGGGACTGGGGGTGACATGCAGGAAGGCTGCCAGTACACCAGCATTGCAGCCAAACCCCAGCATGCCAGTGTGAGCCCAGTACATAGCATAGGGCAAGGTACTGTAACAGGCTGAAAGAAAAATCTTTCTCTGCAGTGAAGGGGGAGGGAGAGGGATTTGGGAGAGAAAGGGAGGGAGGAGAGGTTACACTCACTTACTTGGACGTTCACTCACTGGAGCTCTCTATCTGTTGAGCTGACAGCTTAGTTTGAACTTTCCCGCCCACCCCACACATTCTCCACATTCTCTTCACCAACTGCACTCGGCTGATCGGAATGTGGGCGGGCAAAGAGAGAGAGAGAGGTTCCAGCCTCGAGTCTAGCAGCTGTTCCTGTGGAGGAGGGAGGGGCTGGGTAGCTCCTACGGTAATGCAGTCACTCAGCCCTGTGACAGAACACTGCCTCTGCCTGCCTCGCAGTCCTGGATGGAGTTACTTGTGTACAGCCGCACTCGGCCAACTCCGGAACTGCGCGTGCGCAGTTCTGAGCTGGGGACACAGCGGCCTTTTTTACAAAGCATCAGAGCAGCCCAGGGGGAAAATGCATCCCTTCCCCCCGGCCCAGTCCGCCCCTGCACACTCCAAACCGCATCAAATAGTGGGCGTGGTCAAATTTCACTAACAGTGTGAGGGTTTTAAAGAGGCATTAAATATCAGGAGTGCATTACATACAAAGTGCAGAGTTCGGGTGAGGGGGGGGGGGGGCGTTTACAGATTGCAGTGTTCAGGGGTGCATTAAATATAGTGAAGAGTAGAGTGAAGAGTACAGGGGTGCCCTACATACAGAATTCAGCTTAGCCTTCTTCCACAGCTGCTTACCTCTTCTGTATCCCCCATCCACATCTCACTTTCACCCTCTTCAGCTTAAGAGCTGCATGCAACCCGCCCACCCCCTCCCCCCCCGCCCCCCGCCTCCCCTCCTCTGCCCCATCTTTTCCCCACTTCCTTAAAAGCTCCACCATCTTCCACATGTCTTACTTCCTACTTTTGTTGCTATATTAAGCACAAGCACCTAGCTGGCTCTAGTACCTCCCCGCTTACTCTAGTTGGCTCCGGCTCTCTCACTTTCGACAAGATCATCCAGCATCTGCACTGCACCCCGGGGCACCTGCGCCTCCCTTTTCCCCATCCTGTACTCAGTGGGGACCACTCAGGTGATCAGATCTGTGGGAGCCACTGGGAGAAAAACTGTCACTTGTAAACACAGAAGTCAGACTTCTGTGTTTACAAGTGATAGTGGTGAGCAGGGAGCAGGGAGCAGGGGGCCCAAGACAGAGGTGGTGGAACTGAGTTCGACCACGTTCCAGCTGAAAAAAAGCCCTGGGTACCTGCATATATAACAACATGTTTTAAGATGGTGCACTACTGATAACTAGTGCACTTACATTTTGAGTGTATTTTAGTATATTTTAATAAATTATTATAGACATTTTAAAGCTGTAATCCACAATGTACAGTTTCTATTCCTTTTGAGCAATATTGATGGTGGAGAGAGTGGAGAGGTTGATTTGATAATATTGGCAATCCTAAAGGAGGAAGTTGAAGAAAGTATCTGAAAACCGTGTTAAGCCATATAGACCTCTTAAAGGGGAATGTGCATAGTGACCTGTATTAGATCTGGGCATTAAGGTGAGAATGATTAGTGGTGGTATTCACTGAAGAGTGGTCACATTTGTAAACATGGAACATTTTATATATTGCAAACCCAGGCACTGGTCTGGATTTTATAAACTGTGTATCACCTTCAGATTCAGATTCAGAATACTTTATTATTCCAGAAAAGAAATTGTTGCAGCACATACCACATTCAACAAAGGGAACACCAGATCACAACAATGAACAGAACAAGACACAAAGACATAACAAAATTCCCAGTAACAGCCATTGGCACCTAATAAAACTAATTAAAACTACACTCTAATAAACCATTCATACACTTAAAATACAGCATAGAATAAATAACACAGATTAAAAAAATAACAGAAAATCAAACTACCAAAATGCATATAATACACCACTTTCTCTAGCATTACCCTAAATAATAATAAACATAATGCCAAAATACTTCAAAAACGACATAAAAATCCTGATCGTAAACCATATTTAAATCTTCTCCTCCAGCCCTCACAGGGAAGAATTATATAAATTGATGGCCACAGGCAAAAATTATGTATGTCCCTCTGTGGTGCATCGTGGTTGTAACAATCTGTCACTGATGGTACTCCGCAGACTGACCAGTCTTTTGTGGATTGGGTGGGAGGAATTGTCCAAGACTGAACATCCCTTGAACAACATTCTCCTCTCTAACACTGTTGTTCAAGACTCCAGCTCCAATCCAACATCACTGGCCTTGCAAATCAGTTTGTTGTGTCTGTTGGTGTCGGCAATACTAAGCCTGCTTCCCCATCAGGCCACTCCATACAGGAGAGCGCTGGCCACCACAGACTCAAAACATTTTCAGCATTGTATGACAGATGTTAAAAGAACTCAATCTGCTCACAAAATGGAGGCGGCTCTAGTCCTTTCCATAGAGCACCTCAGTGTTCTTGCTCCAGGCCAGCTTATTATCTATGTGCACCCCAAGATACTCCTAACTCTCTACTACATCCACATCCACTCCTCTAATGGAGATAGGGTCACTGGAGCCTTTCTCCTTCTCAAATCCAAAACCAGCCCTATTGTTTTTGTCACATTTAGATACAAATGATTATCCTCACACTATGTGACAAAGTTCTCCACCACAGTCCTATACTCAGTTTCTTTCCCATCCATGATACATCCCACTACCGCACAGTGCCATCTTAAGAGCATTAAAGGGCCCTGGGTAATGCAGTGCACTGGCACCCTCCCTTCACAATCACCCGTGAGAATAAAAAATGCAAATTATCGATAAGGCGATATTTATTGGTACAGCTGCGCCAGGCTAATGACAGCTTCCAAGTTCAGCGGCTGGGTCTGGTGAACACACACACGGACAGGAGTCAGACTCAACTGTCCTGTGTGTGCCTGTTCCCGTGGAGGCGGACAGGCATTCCTGCAGTTGTGGGCTCCCCCTCCATGGCCCAAGTGGCCTGACAGCAGCACAGGGCCGACAGGCACTTGCCACCTGCTAAGTTCGGCGGCGGGATGCACATGGAAATTGGGACTAATGCTTGGCTGGGGCTCGGTCACTGGGCAAGTGGGGCCCCCGGGCAACTGCCCATCGTGCCCATACGGTAAGATGGCCCTGCTACCGCAGAGTCATCAGAAAACTTCTGAAGATGGCAAGACTCTGTCTGGTAACTAAAATCAGTGGTATAGTTAGTAAAAAAGAATGAGAGAGAGAACAGTCTCCCTGTGGAACCCTAATATTGCTGATTACCCTTTACAGTATTACGATGGTAGTGGACAGGGCTGCTGTTAGAAATCACAGGGGCCCAATACAGACTACTTGACAGGGCCCTCCCAAGAAAATGATAAAGATACATTTAGCTAAAATTACAATAAAATCATTATTAGCAGACATAAATACAACATAACTCACATAATGTCTGCTAAATCTAAAATAAAAAACTGAGGTAATAAATAAAGATGAAGATGAGATGAAAAAAATATACAGGCTGGGCAGTTGAAACTCTGGGATCAGAGAGAAAAAGGGAGAGAAGCAAAGTTATAGATAACAAACTCAGGAGCAGAGCTAACATTTGAGCCAGTGCTCGGGGGGGGGGCACACAGGGAGGGGGATTAGTGAGGGTCAACTGTATCTTTCTCATAGATGACAGCAGGAAAAGGGAGAGAGATCAGCTGCTGGAGGAAGAGTTATGTAATTGTTGTCCATCACTAACCTCCCTCCATGTGTGGTCCCCCCTGTGTGATTGGGCCCCCTACAAGAGGACTGGTGGTCCCTGTTCTGTCTACCAGACTTCTATTGTTATTACTTGTGTTTATGTTGCTTAAAAAAACATGTTGGGTTTTCTTGATTCACACAAGTTAGTAATATGCAGAGCGCAGGCGCCATCTACTGTTCCATTTTGGTATAGCTTCAGCTGTTCTGCATAATTACATATTGTAAACTCACAGAATGTATTAAATAAAGTTTTTAGGCACTAGAGCATTCTGGATAGGATTTCTACAGGAAGTGAATCAGCCACCATTTTAAGAAGATACAGCAGGGCAGCAAGACATGTTTTCTCAATCTCTCGCTATCACCCCTGAAAGAGCTTAAAAAGTGAGTTCTTGTTATCCTATCCTGTATTATAGAACATTGCTTCTTTATTGTATGCAATTTTGTACTGATTGATGTTTATTTTTACCAATTTATAGTTTCACCTGGCTTGTTCTAATAAGTTTGAGATCAAGGAAATATGGTATCTGAAGTTTATGGAACAGGAAGGTTTAGCTCTCTGTCCTAGAGACAGAACAGTCCCCCCCCCATCAGTGGCCCTGGTAGTGGAACACTTCCTTCTGCACATTGGACTCTTGAACTCATACTTTCTACCCATACAGTATTCAATTGTGTGTTTTACTTACGTTTTGGTGAAATATTGCAATCACAATTGACTTATTATTAAGGATGGGCCAAACACCTCCCTGTTCGGTTCGCACCAGAGCATCTCGAACAGGGAAAAAGTTCTAGCGAACATGCAAACTCTATTTGAGTATATAGGACACGAACATGAAAAATCAAAAGTCCTCATTTTAAAGGCTTATATGCAAGTCATTGCCAAAAAAGTGTATGGGGACCCAGGTACTGCCGTGGGGGATATGTATCAATGCAAAAATAATTTTTTAAAACTATAGTTTTTACAGGAGCAGTGATTTTAATCATGCTTAAAGTGAAACAATAAAAATGAAAAATTCCTTTAAATATTGTCCCTGGGTAGTCCCCTTAATGTGTCTGTATAGTGGTGCATTTGTATCATGTTTGTAGCCCGCTGTAGCAATACTGACATTTCTAAAGGAAAAATGTCATTTAAACTTGCTCACTGCTGTAATGTATTGTCGGCTCCCGGCAATACAGATTAAAAAAAATTAACCCCCCCCCCAGTATTATGGGGAACTCCACGCCAAAATAAAAAAAATATGGCGTGATCCATACCAGAACCTTATCCAAGCATGCAGCCTGGTAAGTAGCAGCCTTATATAGTGTGGGGCGTGGACTTAGCCCCTGAGCCATGATTGGCTAAAGGTACCCTGCCTTTGGCCAATCTTGGCTCTGACAGGACATTGTACTTTAATTGGCCAAAGCATACAGGTCAGGTGCATGCTTTGGCCAATCACAAGCACTTAATGCATTGCAATTGTGCAGTGCATTATGGGGCGCTCATCGTCAGGCGAACTTGCCGGCGAGCGCCCAGGATGTTTGTGTGTTCGGCGAACAAACGAACATCCAGCCCATCCCTACTTAATAAATTAATTTGTTCTTGTGATACTGAAGATTAAGATTACACGAATGCAGTGCAGAACTTGATACATTATCGAAACAGAAAACCATATATTACATTGAATATTATTTTATAATTATATAGTTATAAAACTACCATCAGCAGCAGGTGTCTGCAGCAGGTAAGAAAACCATTCCAAGTCTTCTGTATGCTGTTGTTCTATTCCTATATGAGTTTAGAAGAGTAGGGTGCCTGGAATGCATTAGGATTTTACTTTACGATGCCTGAAATGGTACATATTTTCATCACAGAAATGAACATTATGCTGTGCCCCACCCTTCAGGCAGTTCCAGAAATAAAGGCTCTATCGAGGCGTTTACACATTTCAACCTAACCAAAAACTAAGATAACATCTAATTGGTGTAAAATTGATTTTGTGTGTCCACATGTACCCCTGGTGTAAATATAGGATCATATTCACAGTCCAGCACGCTTGGGGCTTGTGTAAAGTTGTCCCCAAGCTAAAGTTATGGACCAAGCTAAAGGACACAGAATAATGGTGTCTGTCTAGAATACATACCAGAGGTAAAAACTAGTTCTGGCAAACTAGCCATCATTCTTTACCACCAGAATCGGTCTTTAGATTAGAATATGCCAAAGTCTGGAAAGACAGTAATACAAAAAGGAGCTGAAAAACTTTGTGCCCAACCTGGTAGGCTAGACAGAGAATTCCTCCTCACTTTGTAACAGAGGTACAGATTTCAGCTTGTTCTGGATATGTTCTAAGGGACACCATTATTCAAATAATGAAAATATATAAAATGTCATGATATTTTACAATGTACCATATCAGTCCATTCTAATATCAATAATTACTCACTGTTATCAAATAAACAGAAGTGCATATATGGACTGGTATACTTGTAATACTGTAATACATATACTGTAGATATAACTTGTTGAGCTTCTACTGTAACCCTTTGTTCCCCTGGAACATGGTTTACCACAGGGATTCTGTAAACCAATAAGAATATAATGTAAATCCTGAAAACTGATAAAAAATGCATTAAAAAGATATAACTCCACTTACCAGACCAACTGATTATGGGGAGGGGTTTTTTACATTTTTTTCAAACCTCTACGTAAAGCTCAAATAGACATGAGGGCTTTTTAACATCTATTAAAAATGTAATGCTATAAAGTGAAATCTCGAAGATTCGTAACATCCTCGTAACTGCTAACCTTTGGTGCCTTTGTTGTGGAACCCAGGCCTTAGTGAGGATTACCTCTTTCAGTGTAAGCTCTTATGCTATCACTCGCTTCATATATTATACAGTATATCTCAGGGGTGAATGTCTATTAACTAGGGCTGCAACTAATGATTATTTTCATAATTGATTAGTTGGCCGATTATTATTAAGAATAATTGATTAATCGGATAAAAACCTCATAAAAAGTGTGGTGTGTAATTTAGTTATTAAGTAAAGTTTATGAAAAGACAATTTATTCTTGTATGCTGTGGTAATTATAACTAACCAATATATAACAAAATTAGCTGCACTAGGTTATTAAGTGTTCAAATCATAACAGTAAAGATTAGCTGCCAGCACATATACTGAACAAAATTATAAACGCAACACTTGTTTTTGCCCCCATTTTTCATGAGCTGAACTCAAAGATCTAAGAAAACTGGGATTCATCCGTGAAGAGAACACCACTCCAAAGTGCCAGACACGATCGAATTTGAGCATTTGCCCAATCAAGTCAGTTACGACGACGAATTGCAGTCAGGTCGAGACTGCGATGAAGACGACGAGCATGCAGATGAGCTTCCCTGAGACGATTTCTGACAGTTTGTGCAGAAATTCTTTGGTTATGTAAACCGATTGTTGCAGCAGCTGTCCGGGTGGCCCATCTCAGATGATCTTGGAGGCGAAGATGCTGGATGTGGAGGTCCTGGGCTGGTGTGGTTACACATGGTCTGCGGTTGTGAGGCCGGTTGGATGTACTGCCAAATTCTCTGAAACGCCTTTGGAGACCGCTTATGGTAGAGAAATGAGCATTCAATTCATGGGCAACAGCTCTGGTGGACATTCCTGCAGTCAGCATGCCAATTGCAAGCGCCCTCAAAACTTGCGACATCTGTGGCATTGTGCTGTGTGATAAAACTGCACATTTTATAGTGACCTTTTATTGTGGCCAGCCTAAGGCACACCTGTGCAATAATCCTGCCATCTAATCATCAGTATCTTGATATGCTACAACTGTGAGGCGGGTGGATTTTCTCGGCAAAGGAGAAGTGCTTGATAAAGGAAAAGTAATTGGCAGCACTCCAGGTTGAGTCAAAATCCAGATTTATTGACTGGACATCCAAATATGACAATCGTGACAAGGTAGACGCGTTTCACACACTGACTGTGTGCTTAATCATTACAAAGAAAAATGGATATAACATCTCAATATATACACACACAAAAATCCAATCATCAATTAAAAAACAGGTGATACAAATAAGGGGTAAACCATTTTCCTAATTACCGAGGACACGGATAGACCCATAAAACATCTATGTGAAACCATTTTTTGCGCTTTTATTCTCATTTTATAATTGACACATGTTATTAAAAAATGGTAATTTTATCCATATCTTTAATCACAATACATTTAATTTTCATACATAGTTTATACATATTTCGATTTTATCAGATTTTTTGCATTTACATATTTTTTCATACACATTTGTGTCACAGCATTCACATTTGATTTTTCACTGGTTTCACATAGATGTTTTATGGGTCTATTCGTGTCCTCGGTAATTAGGAAAATGGTTTACCCCTTATTTGTATCACCTGTTTTTTAATTGATGATTGGATTTTTGTGTGTGTATATATTGAGTTGTTATATGCATTTTTCTTTGTAATGATTAAGCACACAGTTAGTGTGCGAAACGCGTCTACCTTGTCACGATTGTCATATTTTGGATGTCCAATCAATAAATCTGGATTTTGACTCAACCTGGAGTGCTGCAATTCCTTTTCCTTTCTCAAGTTTTCACGGAGGCGAGCCGGGGCATGCACTGGTGTGAGTCATCAGGCAATTACACCACCTTGAGCACTGAGTTCTTGTCTCTTCAAAGGGAGAAGTGCTCACTAACACAGATTTAGCCAGATTTATGAACAATATTTGAGAGAAATAGGAATTTTGTGTACATAGAAAAAGTCTTAGATCTTTGAGTTCAGCTCATGAAAAATGGGGGCAAAAACAAAAGTGTTTTGCGTTTATAATTTTGTTCAGGGTACATGCAGGAATAACGGCGTAAAAAATATGTGTCACAAAAAGTGCAATGCTAATAAATGTCAGTCAATAAAATATCAATAAATCTTCAGAGCTGTTGGTGATAACTGAAGTGAAAGGGATAGAGGAGCGTCCAAATGGAGCCATCACCAACACCCATTTACACTGCCTCTTACCCTCTTAATACTGCTGGATCAGAGAACCAACTTCTCCCAGATGGAATAATGGACGGTTGCCCACAGCGTCTTCCCCAGTATCATTCAATGTAAAAGTACAAAGGGGGCATATCATAGTGTAGTATGTTTAAATAAGATCATTTATCAATACGAATATGGTACACACATGTAGATATAAAAATGTAGGCATTAAGCATGGAAACCGAATGTTTCCATTCAAAAAGATGGCCACCACGTCCAGGTGCGTGGTGAGTCTGGTGACATCACGCGTCATGCGCGCGGGAGTGATTTTTCCGGCAAGCTCCCGGCAAGTTAATTGAAGGTCCCCCCGGACCTTCAGAGCGCATGCGCCGCTCGCGCGAGCGGCTGCATGCACTGTAAATATCTCCTAAACCGGCATTATTTGTACCTACAGGTAAGCCTTATTATAGGCTTACCTGTAGGTAAAAGTGTCAAAAAGCGGGATACAACCGCTTTAAAGTGGTTGTAAATGTTTGAAACAATAACCTTTCCTCCTCTTCTGGGGTCCCCCACCGGTGCTTCTGGTTCCTCCTGCCTTTAGAGTGCCCCTATAGCAAGCAGCTTCGTATGTAGGGACTTGTGCAGTCTTTATCCTGAGCCGCACTGTGTGCTTCTGTTGTGTCTCGGCTCCGCCCTCTGCTCCTTCCTCACAGGCTGTGATTGGCAGCAGCAGGTGCCAATGGTTACCGCTGCTGCATGTGATTCCTGTGAGGAGGGAGAGAAAGAGCAGTGCTGCTGCTCTCAGGTACAGAGTTAGATCAAGATCAGGTAAGTCTACAGGGGGTCTGGGGGAGAGCTGGTTACAGACGTTTTTTTTTACCTTAATGCATAGAATGCATTAGGGTAAAAACTATTTCTGCCTTTATAATCACTTTAACCACTTCAGCTCTGGAAGGTTTTACCCCCTTAATGACCAGGCCATTTTTTGCGATTCTGCACTGCGTTGCTTTAACTGACAATTGCGCAGTCATGCGATACCATACCCATATACAATTGATGTCCTTTTTTCCCACAAATAGAGCTTTCTATTGGTGGTATTTGATCACCTCTGCGTTTTTTTAGTTTTTGCGCTATAAACAAAAACGAGCGTCAATTTTGAAAAAACACCAATATTTTCTACTTTGCTATAAAACATTCCCCAAAAAGAATTAAAAAAACAAATTTTCTATCAGTTTAGGCCAATTTGTATTCTGCATAAAATTTTTGTTAAAAAAAATCCCAAAAAGCGTATAATAATTGGTTTGTGCAAAAGTTATAGCGTTTACAAACTACGGGATTGATTTTTGGACTTTTTATTTATTTATTTATTTTAGTAATGGCGGTAATCAGCGATTTTTATCGGGACTGCTGCATTGCGGCGGACAAATCGGACACTAAGTGACACTTTTTAGGGACCAGTGACATTATTGCAGTGATCACTGCCTAATAATATGCACTGTTACTGTATAAATTACACTGGCAGGGTGATCAAGGGGTGATTAAGGGGTTAAATGTGTTCCCTATATGTTCTCTATATATGCTTTCTAACTGTGGGGGGGGGGGGGGCATTGCTCCTCTCACATTTACAAGCTTTCAGGCATTTGCTGACAGGTATGCACTGTGTACTAAGCTGTGTGTGTGCTGCACTGTATTTTCTGATATGTAAACAAACAATGCATTCTGTATGCAGGTCAACTAATCAGCTAACTAAATAATTGATTATGAAAATAGTTGACAGCTAGTCTACACTGGTGTATGCAGGTACATGGTAAGAGTCCTGGCTGCTGTATGCAAGCACATGGTAGGAGTCTTGACTGGTGTATGCAAGAACATAGTAGAAGTTTTGACAGGTGTTAGCAGGTACGTTGTAGGAGTCTTGCCTGGTGTATGTGCGTACATTGTAGGAGTCTTGACTGTTGGATTCCTGACTGGTGTATACAGGTACATTGTAGGAGTCTTGACTGGTGTATACAGGTACATTGTAGGAGTCTCGACTGGTGTATACAGGTACATTGTAGGAGTCCCGACTGGTGTATACAGGTACATTGTAGGAGTCTCGACTGGTGTATACAGGTACATTGTGAGAGTCTTGACTGGTGTATACAGGTACTTTGTGAGAGTATTTACTAGTGTATACAGGTACAATATAGAAGTCTTGCCTGGTGTATGTTAGTACATTATAGGAGTCTTGCCTGGTGTGGTGTATGTTAGTACATTATAGGATTCTTGACAGTTGTATGCAGGTACATTATAGGACTCTTGACTGGTAAGCATACAGGTACATTGTGAAAGTCTTTACTGGTGTATACAGGTACATTGTAGGAGTCTTGACTGGTGTATACAGGTACATTGTAGGAGTCTTGACTGGTGTATACAGGTACATTGTAGGAGTCTTGACTGGTGTATACAGGTACATTGTAGGAGTCTTGACTGGTGTATATAGCTAAATTGTGAGAGTCTTGACTGGTGTATACAGGTACATTGTGAGAGTCTTGACTGGTGTATACAGGTACATTGTGAGAGTCTTGACTGGTGTATACAGGTACATTGTGAGAGTCTTGACTGGTGTATACAGGTACATTGTGAGAGTCTTGACTGGTGTTTACAGGTACAAGGTAGGAGTCTTGCCTGGTGTATGATGGTACATTATAGGAGTCTTGCCTGGTGTGGTGTATGTTTTTACATTATAGGATTCTTGACTGTTGTATGCAGGTACATTATAGGAGTCTTGACTGGTGTATACAGGCACATTGTGAAAGTCTTTACTGGTGTATACAGGTACATTGTAGGAGTCTTGACTGGTATATACAGGTACATTATAGGAGTCTTGACTGGTGTATACATGTACAATGTAGGAGTCTTGACTGATAAATGCAGGTTCAGTGAAGAAGTGTTAGCCTGCATTCACACCTAATAAGCACTTAAAGTGGCATTTTTTTATAGTGTTTTGCAAACATTTGTGCACATGTATACAAGCTGCTGGGCGGAATGAGAGGGGTAGGAACGCTGAGGAGAACTATTGTTTGGGCCCCAAAACACGTGCAAACATGCATAAAACTGCTTGCATCATACACTTATAGGCACTTCCATTGACATCTATAGGGGTCAAAACCCTGCAACAAAGCTCCGAAAAAAAGTCCTTCTCAAGCTTCAAGCAACTGCGTGTGGAGATGCAAACAGCCTGTATTGAAAAGAATGGGATTTATAAAGCTCAAGATCAAGAAGTGCTCAATGTTCTGTGCACTACATGCTTCAATCCAATCTCCTAGAGCCAATGTATTACTAGAGCAGCCAAATCGCCTGTCGGTTGGTGCCTTCCACAATAGCAAATGAATAAATCAAAGACATGGTCCATAATAACCTAAAATACTACATCAAACACAACCAGAAGGTATAATTACCCTACTATTGTTTAAATACTGGAAAACCTGCACTGCACTTAAGTAGGAATGGCAATGTACAATATTACACATGATGCATGTTCGCTGTAACTGGGCAGCGAACGAGTTAAGATTAATTCAATGAGTAGTCCGCCCTGACGAGCTGCACTGAGAATCCGCTGTGCAGCCATGAACAATGGATTTCTCCTAACAAGCTGTGTTGTTAACCCCAGCTTTCCCAGACAGCCAAGCACAAAGATTGCTGTGCTCCTGGCCAAAACCGTTTTTCTGCAGCATTCAATTTACTGACATTAAAGAGGGACATGTCACATTTTTTATGTTCGTATTTTGCAATCATAACTACACTGACTGCACATTAAAAATATGTATGTTGTAATCTGGTGGAAAAAAAGCATGTAGTTTAGGTAACACATCTTTGGACTGTGTTTAGGATATGACGATCTATTCTGACAACCAAGGTACTCTTACACATGATATGATCATTACACAATTAGGCTAATTTCATGTCTGTGGTATCTGAAGATACTTCAATCTCACTTAGTAGAGATGAGCGTGGGCATCCTCTAAATGTATCTCTAGCCAAATTCTGAACTTGTGTTGTGCTCCAATGAGTTCGGGTTGGGTCATTCCCACCATGTACCCCAGAAAAAACTTGGTCCAAAGCTCATTGGAATAAAAAGAATGCAAATGTGGAGTTTGGCTGGATGTTCTGGAGGATGTCCAAGCTCATCTCTATTAGTGATTTGGAGGAAGGTAACAAAAAGCTGTCTTGTATATGTATGGTCTAATACTTTGTGTGAGATTAGGCTGCCGGAAAAGGTATTTGCCTATACTGCATCCCTACGCCTATGCTGATTTAAACATTGACTTTCAGGTAATGCGGGTTATGGATGTTTTCTGTTGTAGTAGGGATGATTTCCTAAAGGCAAGTTCACTTTGAAAAGGAATTTGCATTCGGCAAGAGAATTTTCCCCAGAGCTTAGAGCTTAGTGAATGTGGTTACATTTTACTTAGCACAAACAAATGGTTACTGCCCACACCTGTAACTGGTCTCTGCAGCAAGGAGCATTGAAGGGCAACGCATATACCAAGACAAAAAGTATATTCCAAGCTCTCCTTACCAACCACTGCTGGAACCTCGACTTTAATTTAGAAGATCCAGGACTATAGAACACTTGACTCCTGACACTGCTTTAGCTCAAAAGTCACTGAACAGCTCCCTCCAGCCCTGAACTGGCTGAGGTAGCTCTGTGTAGATACTTGTTCTGCTGCAACTCTTAACCTTGTACACTTCACACTGTACACTGACTCTTCAGGCACGAACAACAGGCGCCCCTTTCAAACTTTAGGGTCCTCTACCTAGGTACCCCCTTTAATACTTCAGGGTCCTCTGACTAGACACCCCCTTTAACCGCTAGCTGACTCCTGGATCCCTAGAACCTTCTCCGGAGTGGTCCCGTCTGACACTAGGCAGACCCCCAGGGGCAGTCCACAGTACTCACGACCTTTGTAGGCTTTCCTGAAACTGGACCCCTCTCTCTCTCCGCTGGTTCTCGGCACACTTATTCCCTCTGCTGCTCAGCTTCACACTCTCTGGATTTCCAGGCCGCCACCCGGGACACCCACTTCCTCTGACATGAGGAGAGACAGCCATACTCTCCCTCCTGGGACTCTGCTTCCCGCCAAGGACGCTGCCTCATGGGTTCCCTTCAAACTTATACCCACTCCCAGAATCCTTTGCGGCAGAATCTGCCTTCTGGGGTAGATACAAGCCTGACTGAGCCACTGATTGGGTTTCCTCCACTGCCCAATGAGAATCCTCTCACGGAGCCAGTGGGGAGACTCCCCTCTCAGTAACCTCACCTGGGAGACATGACAGTCCAGCTGAAATCATGGCCCTGCTGTTAAGCAGCCAAGGCCCACTATACTTTACCTAGCACCTACCTGTAGGGTGCTACACATGCGTAAGCCACAGTGCCCCGATAAGGCACCCCATTATCTGTGGTCCTAACTCTAAATTCTGTGAGTCTCCAACAATGGAAGCACATGCATTTAATGGACAGGTGTAGGACAGATATACCTGAAACTAAACCCCTGTTTTTAACGCGTACTGTTGGACAGGTCAATTTGGTTAGTCGCAGACTGGTCCATTAAATGCATGTGCATCCATTGTTGCAGACTTTGGTTGGTCGCAGACTGGTTGGTAAGGAGAGCTTGGAATACTTTTTACATTTTACTTGACAAAGAAAACCCAATCATGTGCAAGGAAAATTTTAAAAAATTTAATTTTTGCTTGCACATGATTGGATATTGGAAGTCAGCAGAGCTTCACCTTCAACTTCCCTTGCAAATTTCACAGTCTAATTGTCTTTAGTAAATCAACCTTTGCATGTAAAAATAAATCAATCAGAATTTCAGCATTTCCTCACTTTGGTATACTGTACAGACCAGGGTGAATTTGATTTAAATCACAATTAAAATTTTGATATAAATCACTAGTAAAAAGACTTGATTTAAATCACAATTTAAGATTTAATTTAAGAGCAACTGTCATCTCTGTCCCACAGGGGCTCCTCCTCTGACCCGCTGTTGACTCACTGACAGTTCAATTCACTTTAATGGGACGGCTGGTGACGTGGCAGTGACACAACAAGGTGAGGGATATGGCGGCAGCAGGTGAGTGGATGCCCGCTAACAGGCGTTGCCATGATGGATCAGAAATTACAGGTGCTCTTTAAATGTAATGACTTATTCTTGTCGGTAGTTCGAATATTTAATATTTGCAAACAAAATGAAGGTTTCCTATTTATAATAATAAGCTGTCAGGTTAGTAAAACAGCAATATCAGAACCGATTATTTAATCATACAGTTTGTAGTGTACATAGATTTGCAAAACAATTGGATAAGGGAATATTCCTGAGCTTTTTTTTATATCATGGCTACTGTGAAATTGTGTGAATGCATCAATGAAGTGCATGTTATCTCCGCTTGCAGACCTTGGATTCATTGAATGAGTATGTAAATATTGCAGAATATACAGCCTCATGCTACATAACTAAGCTCAATTTCATGCTGAATAAATTAAATTATTAATGTATCTTAAATAGAAAACTATCTTTAGATAGATTTTTACTACAAAAGCATTTTAATAAAATAAATTTGATAAAAATCAAAAAAATCAGATTAAATAAAAAAAAAAAATAAATAAATAAGATTTAAATACAAAAAAAAAATCTGATAAAAAAAAAATCATTGATTCTTATCCACCCTGGTACAGACCCCCCAATCTGACTCCCTGCTATGAGTACAAACCTTGAGACCCCTTTCACACATATGGTCCGTTCAGTTCATCAGTAAAGTCACGTCAAAATGTATCAGTTTTTCATCCGTTATTTATCCATCTTTCATCCGTTTTTCATCCTTTTTTCATCCGTTTTTCATTCGTTTTTTTTTACATCCACTACCAATGCAAATAAGGATGAAAAACGGACCGTTTGTCCGTTTACATCCATTTTTCATCTCATCCATTTTTTGACGGATGAAAAATAGAACATTCATCCGTTCAAAAAAAACGGACATTGACGGAAGCAGATGAAAACGGATGTTAACGGATGACCACCCGTTGTCATCCGATCTTACATAGAGATGCATTAATGTTAGTTTTTCATCCTTAAACGGATGGATGAAAAACGGATAAACGGACCGTATGTGTGAAAGGGGCCTTAAGTTCCAATTTAAGAGAGAGCGACAATTCTGAAAAAAAAAAAAAATAATAATAATTTTTCACTTTCTGCTATATAACATTCCTAAAAAAAAGGTTAAAAATCTATTTTTTTTTTCATAATTTTAGGCCAATTTGTATTCTGCTACATATTTTTGGAAAAATCCAAAAAGAAAACCCAATAAGCGTATTTTGATTGGTTTGCGCAAAAGTTATCGCATCTACAAACTAGGGGAAATATTTATGTAATTTTTTTTTTTTACTAATTTTACTGCGATTTTTAGCGGGACTGCGACATTGCGGCGGACAGATCTGACCCCTGACTGACATTTTCGACACTTTTGGGGGGACCAGTGACATTACTACAGTAATCAGTGCTAAAAATGTGCACTGTTACTGTAATAATGACACTGGCAGAGAAAGTGTCAACCCAGGGGGCGATCTCAGGGTTAAATTTGAGCCTAGGGGGTGTTTTCTAACTGTGGGGGAGATGGGCTTGTAAAATCAATAGAGACCTGTGTTCCTAAATAGGAGGAATAGACAGAATCCAAACAGGGAAGACCGCTCCAGGTGAGTCTGGGATCAGGTGCTGGTCGGATCCGCAATCCAGAATAGCTTCAAACAAAAGGAATGACCGCACTTCCGATAAATTTCAAAGAAAGGAGTGTCTTTATTCCACATCAATCGAATTGGCAAATACAAATACACACTGTGAGTGCAGGACACCGGTTGTCCTGCACTCACAGTGTGTATTTGTATTTGCCAATTCGATTGATGTGGAATAAAGACACTCCTTTCTTTGAAATTTATCGGAAGTGCGGTCATTCCTTTTGTTTGAACCTAAATAGGAGGAACTCAGGAGCTCTGCATTGATCGCTGATAGAACAAACGTCTGCTGTGTTTACAATAGCAGACCGCCGTTCTCTCTTCATGAGGAGCGATTGTGGGTGCCCGGTGGCAATCGCAGCCGCTGCCCCTGTGGATCAGCTTCCCCACTGGTGAGTGGCCGTGCGCACACGCCCCCAGGATCGCTCTCGCAGACCGCCGTACAGGTACAAGGATTAGCTGGGAGTTGCGCAGGGCCGGAACAAGGGGTGGGCAAGAGGGACGGCTGCCCTGGGCATAAATGTTTATTGCAGGGATGGGGGTGCCTTGACCCTAAACCTAAGAGAAGGGGGGGGGGGGGCTCAGTTTGGCATCTTTGCCCTCTTTGCCCTGGCACTGGACCTGCGGCCGTATAACTACAGCCGCTGGTCAGCAAGTGGTTAAAAGCCTTTATTTCTCATGAACAGCTATTTTATCATGAATTGTTTACCTCTACCTCAAATAGATCCATAGACCTCTCATAAAACCTAAGAATTATCACCAGCTGGAAAATAAGATTTTAGAGAGCAAAAATCTAGGAGATAATCTTTGTGAGCTGACTTTTACATATACAAAAGAGCATAAATGATCCAACATTCATGTGCTAAACTCAGCTTATCCATTCAAATAAACTTTATTGAAACTGAACGCACAATTTCAATAGTTAAAAAAAAAAAGCAAATAACACACAGGTATGAAAATTTAGCACACATTTTGCTCATGTGAATTTGTGAAACAAACAGTCCAGTGAAATTAGAATCTCTCAGCCACACTAAGGCTCCATGTACACGGGATGCTGGAAATGGCCGTTTAGGAGCAGTTGGGCGTTTTTTTCAGAAGCCCCTGAACCCATCTACATGTTATCTTATCTGTCCATGTACACCAGGTCGTTTACAGTCATTTGCAGGCAGTTGCGTTCAGGGACTGTTTTTAGAACGCAATTATTTGCGTTCGAACGTGTGTTTCCCGGCGTTTCAAACGCACAAACGCGTCCGAACGCGTCTGAACGCGATGACCCGCGTTTAGCGTTCGCGTTTTTCCATTTTAAAGGGGAATCATTTTTTTTGACCTCTAGGAACGCTCTAAACGCAAACGCCCGCAAACGCTGCTAAACGCCCGCTAAACGCGGGTACAAACGCAACCGAACGGACGTTTCAAACGTCCTAAAAATTCCAGCATTCAAAGGGACTTTTAACAACGTCCCGTGTACATGGAGCCTTAGGCCTCATGTACACTGCTGATAATATATTGATGTTTAGGGGCAGTTGGGTGTTTTTTTCAGCAGCCCCTGAATTCTCCTCTATGTTATCTTATCTGTCCATGTACACCCAGACGTTTATACTCGTTTAGAGCCAGTTGAGTTTAGTGTCATTTTTTTGTTTTTTAAAGCAAAACAATGCGTTCAGACGATAGTTTTTTGGCATTTGAAACGCCAAATGCTTGGAACAGCGTGCAAATGCGTCTAAATGCGTTAACTCGCATTTATAAGCATTTCGTTTATAGGTGTTTTCAATGGAGATACGTTTCCAACCATTTTACAATGTTAAAACGCTTCTAAACGCAAACGCAGCTAAAGGCGCATAAACACGGCATGTAAACGCGGCAAAACTGATGTTTTTAACAGTCGGTTACTAGCTGTCAGGTTCCAGCATTCAGGAGAGGTTTTAAAACATCCTGTGTACCTGAAGCCTAACAATTATATGGGTAGCTGTGCCCTACACCCTTGGATTAGTCCTACAGAGTTTTAAGAAATGTAATACACTACTTTTGTCCCGGGTGCTTGCTGAGTGTCAGCTCCTGGGTTTTCGATCCTCCTACAGAGCCTCAGGCATAGCTGAAGCAGTTACTTACTAGCCTCTCCCTGCAGCAATAGATAACTGCTGTACTGACCTATTGCTGATCCATTGCAGCCAGAAATAGATCACCATTAGATGTGGATTCTGTGAAACTCCAGTACCTACTCACAGGGCATATAGAAAAAGTTTCAGAAGAAAGTAAATGTGTGGGGATAAGTTTACAAACTAGGTGAATATTTAGAAAAAAAGGAGTAGGCTAGAAATACCTGTAATACAACGTGGAAATTCAAATATTTTTTCATGCAGTAGGGCTGTGCCCACACTACATGGGTTAACTGCTTGTTTTTGTCTAGGTTTGCGAAGCAGAGATATACCTACCTAATCCGCTGATCCTGTTCCCCCACACAATAGCGGCCTTGTAAATGGACTGTTCCTGACGTCATCATGCCCAGAGACCAGCTATGGATGTAAGGAGACCAGGAACAATGCACTGTTGGACGTGGGGGTGGGTGGCTTTCTGGAGGATTGCAGGATCGGTAAGTATAGCTTTTCCTTGTGCCCTGAAACAAGATGGGCAGTTAAACCATACAGTGCAGGCACAACCCTACTGCATGGGAGAATAAAACATTTTCATTGAGTTCTTCTTTACATCTTGGCTATAGGTACGCTTCAACGTGGGCTGCAGCTAATGAAGACCTGCCAACCTGTATACTTCTCTCTGACATCTTAGTCTAATAAAGGACCCCATATGCACAGTAAAATGACAGCACAAGACCAAGAACGTTCCAGTGAAACAGGAAAAAGCGGTTATGTTCAATGACAAAGAACAGTGGAATTGTAGGCCACACTCCCGCATAATCTCACTTAACTTAACTAGAATAATAACACTGACCCCAGTTTTGGCAAAGAAAAGGCCGCGGCACTCTTTATTGGTTTAAATAAATAAATTAAATCATAACAATTACTTTGAATAGTTAAATCATTCAATTCAATTGAATCATCAATTACTTGCTTGTAAAAACACTCAAACTGAAATAACTTATAATTGCTCAGTTATAAAACAACTCGAGCAACAATAAACATAAAATACCATACGAAATACAATGTCCCCCCTAGTATACTAGGGTGACCCAACCACACAAAGGTGCACGCGACAAAGGGAGGGGGGGCGGGGAACTTTCTTCTTTGTGCTCTTCGGTGCAAAAGGAAGCACCCCAGCCCAAACCAAGCTTATAAAGCCTCTGCCCCAGCTTGCTAGAACCTTCCCTGCACACCGATTGGCGGATACCTGCTGTATGCTCAGGTAAAATTAACCTCCTACTAGCCTAAACCTGTAAACCTATACCCCTATGCTTACCTGACAGAACTGCTAATGGTGGCCACAATCCCACACAAGTGGCCACATAATGTGCCCCCTTTTATATGGAATTGTAGGCCACACTCCCGCATAATCTCACTTAACTTAACTAGAATAATAACACTGACCCCAGTTTTGGCAAAGAAAAGGCCGCGGCACTCTTTATTGGTTTAAATAAATAAATTAAATCATAACAATTACTTTGAATAGTTAAATCATTCAATTCAATTGAATCATCAATTACTTGCTTGTAAAAACACTCAAACTGAAATAACTTATAATTGCTCAGTTATAAAACAACTCGAGCAACAATAAACATAAAATACCATACGAAATACAATGTCCCCACCAGCCGGGCTTGAGCAACAAGGACGGCCCTACCCCACCACCGCGGCCCTTTCAATGCTACACTGCAGCCCTAGATTTAAAATATCAATCCCCACATCTGAAAGGTGAATGCCATCCTGGCGATAGAGCCCCTGGATGCCACCCTCCAGATCCACATGCCTATAGGACAAGCCGCCAATAGACGGCATAAACTTTTCCATTGCCCTATTTACCCTTTTCCTCATCTTCTCCATGACTTTCCTCTGCGATGAGGAAAGCCAAGGAAGCCGAGGAACTATTTCAGAAAATACCACCACTGTCCCTGGAGACGAGAGGGAAAATAAATGCAAATCTCTCTTAATCTTAAATAGTAAGTCCAAAGTTTTAATATTACCAAGGTCATTACCCCCAGCGTGAATAACCACGATGGACGGAGGAGGCCAAACTTGGAACAATCTAGACAAATGAAAGTACAGCTGGTGCCACTGCAAGCCTCTAATTCCTTTCCAAAATAATTTAAACTCCAGAGGTAGTGCTAAATTTGTACTGTAAATACGATGTGAAGCTCTTTTCCTCGCCCAAAAAATGAATGAGTGGCCCAAGATCCAGACTGTTCGCTGAAAACCTGAAGGATTCAAATAAACAAGTTAGTCCTTACATACACTTTAAAACATTTTGATTTCCACCTTCCCATACTTTGTATTACCCTGTCCGAAAATCCCCTTCTAGCTGCCTCTGATGCTGCCCCTATCCTGAATGAATGTGAGGAAAACCTAAAATTTTTTAAGCCCAGCCGCTCTAAGCATTTCCGTAAAACAAAATCGAATTGATATTTTGTGAGTGGAGTGGAATCCATGTGGACCAAAAAAACGCCCACCACCAATCAAATTGATTGACCATGCCCAACGGGCAAACACCCTGATTATGCTGAGCCTTAATAGTAATTGCCACACCTCTCCCCAGAGTGTCCGACTTTGAGCGACGTAACCAAATCTGGACATCTTCCCTGCCTACCACTACCTGATCATATAAAAGGCCTCCCTCAGTCTTATTTGACAAAGGTAGCAGCTCAGAGATGCGGAGCGCCTCAAAAAAGGTCAATACAAAAGCCATTCTGAACAACAGTGCTTCATAGTCAGAATTACACACTAATGAGGTCATACCGCAGATACCCCCCAATAACTCAATAGAAATAGGTCTCCTGTCATCTGTTACCGCCACCTTCCTCCTATAACCTTTCAATGCTTGCTGTACCGAAAAATAGGTCGTACAAGCCGGAAAACCTTTCAGGCGGCAGAAAAAAGAGATGCCCGCCAATGTCTTACGTAAATAACTATAAGACAGTTTCCGCTGCATCAAAGAACCCATAAACTCCAGAACCAGACATTCCTCCGGTCGACCCTCCATCTTGCCCTTTGCCTCCATGAAAGCCAATCAACTCTTCCAGGCAGCAGAATAACTCGCCCATGTTCTGGGGGCCACTGATCCCTCGATCGACCTCTCGACTAAATCCCAACAACCGTCCAAACTCGGCTCGGAATCTCTGTACCTTTTTCGTCCGCCTCCGGCAACAGCTGGCGAAACGGTCCATCTGAAACCGAGATAGCGCATCGGCCAGATTATTCAAGACACCCGGTGTGTGTTTCGCCTTAAGCTATACATTGAGCTGTAAACACAAAAGGACAATCCTCCTGAGCACTCTAATCACACAAATGGACTTGGATGAGAGGCAGTTCACCGCGAACAAGACCCCTTTGTTGACAGTTTCCACCAGAATCCTTCTATTCGCGAAACATGCACCCCACAGTTCCAACGCCACTAAGATGGGGAACAGCTCCAACAAAACCACGTTTTTTGTCAGCTTTCCACTTTTCCATGACTCCAGCCATCCTGCACAACACCAATGCGTCTACCATATGGCCCCAAAGCCTCTAGAGCCCGCCACATCTCTAAACAAACGAAAGTCAAGGGCAAAAATGAAATCCTCCTGAAAAAATGAACGACCATTATACACCTTGAGAAATTCCGCCCAAACAGCCAAATCCTCCAGGTCACTAGTCAATCTGATGTGGGAAAAGGGGGCCTTCAAGCCCGAAGTAGACAAGTAAAGGCGCCTTGAAAACACCCTACCCATGGGCATAATTCTGCATGCAAACGCTAACAAACCCAAGAAAGACTGCATCTCCTTCAATAGGACCTTCCTCCTCGACATAAACAACCGCACCAGAGATTTCAGCTTTGGCACCTTATCCACAGGTGAACAGAACTCCATACGATCCGTATCAATGTGAATGTCCATAAAAATTATTTTTGTAGTATTCAAGCAAGTTTTTTCCTCCGCCAGAGGAACCCCAAAATCTTTCGCCACTCCCCTAAAGATTTGCAACAAACTAAGACAATCCACAGAATCTGGTGGGCCCACGAACAAAAATCGTCCAGGTAATGCAAAACTCCCACACTACCCGACTTAGCCGCTACCACCCAGTGCAAAAAGAAGAGAACGCCTCAAAGTAGGCACATGACACAGAACATCTCATAGGGAGGCTTTTGTCAAAGAAGTACATACCTTCCAGCTTAAAGCCCAAAGAATTAAATGCCACAGGTGATATAGGCAAAAGACGAAACGCGTACTTTATGTCCGCCTTCGCTAACAATGCCCCTTGGCCAAACAGCCTTATCATAGCAATGGCTTCTTCAAACGTGGCATATGACACTGAAGACAAATCTCCATCAATGTCGTCAATCAGTGAGCTTCCTTTCGGGTAAGAGAGGTGGTGTATGACACGGAATTCATTCAGCTCTTTTTTGGGGACCACTCCAAGCGGAGAAACACGAAAACTATCAAAAGGCGGATGCTCAAAAGGACCTGCCACCCTACCCAGCTCGATTTCCTTAAAAATCTTGTCCCTAACTACCTGTGGGAAGTTTTCCACCGACTTCAGATTGACAACCTCTGTACATCCTTTCCCTACAAATGGGGGCAAAGGGAAACCCTTCTCAAAACCTTCAATGAGAAAACTGGCCCTCTCCCTGTTTGGGTATCTGTCCAACCATGGAAGCATTCTTTCCAGCCTCACAAGCGTGCAGGCTTTTTGGAAAAAATATCCTTTGGAACTTGCCCCGACCCTACCGTAGCATTTTTTCTAAAGCACTTACTCACTGGATGTGGGCCAGAGCAAAATGAACATTCATGCTTAGAACGGCAAGCCGCATTCCAACGACATTGACTTTCGTTGAATGCGAAACAACAACCTTTGCGATAAGCTGCATTCTGAGTGTTCACCACCGGCTGCCTAGCAGGATTCTGCCTCTGCGGGGACATCAAGTTCAGCCAAAGGCCGACATCCTTCATACCCCATCTTAAAGAGGGGTGGACTGACAGCTTCTGACGAAAAGATTTGTCGTAATAGTACCAGCCCAGCCCCCCAAAGCTCTTGTAAGCTTCCAAGATAAAATCGAGGTGCCGAAATAGGCCCCCACACCCCTCAGGGTGCTTCTCAGCCATCAACCCCGCAAATATACAAAACGCCTGCAACCAGTTATGGAATGACCTAGGGGCCCCCCTGCGCCGCTCCTCATCCTGTTTGTCGTCTCTTTTATCAGTCCTAACCGACAGCTCCTTATGAGCAGGTAACAGTGTTAACAAGTCGACAAACTCGCCCTTCCATATTTTTTCCTTAAGCCCAACACTCAAGTGGTAGCCCAGAGGTGACATCTCACATGGCATCGCGCCCTTCATACACACCTCAGGCACACCGCTACCTCCCAGCAATGGTGCATGCGCGGACAAAACATTATTTTCCTTAGATAAACTTTGACTAATATTACTATGAGCGAAATTATCACCATAAGGAATGGAGACAGTAGATACTGCAGGTGAGAAATTAAGTTTACAGCTTGGCTGCTGCTGAACAGACACAACAGGCTTAACAGGCACAGGAGAAACAGCAGGGGAGACACGAGAAAAAGATTGCACCAAAGAAGATAAAGAGTTAATTAATATAGACAGATTCTGTACATTGCACAACTCACCAGCTGCTGGGGGGAGAACAGGCTGCTGCTCAGCTTCCTCCAGCAGCACACTGTCAGATGCTCCTGTTGTCTCATGCTGCGCTGTAGCCACTCCCACAGCAGGTGTTCTTGAAACTACAGGGATAATTCTCTGTGGAGATGGCAGACGCCTTCTCTTCCTCTCTGGGTCCGCCTGTTAGTTTTCAGCCCGCCCTCCGCCGCCCCTTCTTGGAGACAGGGAGGCTCGTCTTCTTTTAGATGCTTGGCGCATGTGCGCCTGGGACGTCTTCACCGCCATGACAACGCATGGCAGCTCTCCTGCAGGTACACACGCCGGCTTCTCAGGTGTCTTCTCTCTCTCTGCAGGCGCTTCTGCCTGTGAAGGAGCAGGGTGAACTTCAACCGCAACTTGCTCTGTAATTCCAGACATAGAGAGACAATGCCGCAGCCAGGCTTCTCCCCCCGCACTCTCTGCCTTCTCAATCAGCTGCTTCAACAAGGCCTCCATGACAGCAGGTAAGAAAAAACCTCCTGGACTACTTCTGCTGAACTTTCTTCTTTGTGCTCTTCGGTGCAAAAGGAAGCACCCCAGCCCAAACCAAGCTTATAAAGCCTCTGCCCCAGCTTGCTAGAACCTTCCCTGCACACCGATTGGCGGATACCTGCTGTATGCTCAGGTAAAATTAACCTCCTACTAGCCTAAACCTGTAAACCTATACCCCTATGCTTACCTGACAGAACTGCTAATGGTGGCCACAATCCCACACAAGTGGCCACATAATGTGCCCCCTTTTATATTCTCTGCACAAATACTTTATGAACTGCAATGTCATATGATTTACAAATTGCTATAAATGTCATACTATTACTCTATGCTATGGGAACTATCACTACCTGTATATGCTGTATATAGTGTGTGTGGGGGGGGGGGGGGCAGAGTGAGCTGAGCTACTGAGAGATCGTGCATGGAGTCAGTGCTGCAGCTGTGACCTTGAGGGTGAGTTGCTCCAAAGTTCCTGAAGGTACAAAGGTCAGCCTGGGCTTGTTTTAAAGCTTGTTTTCTCCTTATTAGGGAATTTCACCATAATACAGAGCATATTAGTAAGTTTTCATTAATCTATGTGTAGCACTACTCCCTTGGGAGCTGCTGGTGATGGGTTCCCCTGGGTTACCCATAGCAACAGTACAATAGTTCAGCGACTTCAAAGTGCCTGGCTCAGTCAAGAAACAGTCTAGGAGTTTTGGTTTTTGTGGTTTTATTGAGAACTTGGATAGGAGAAGGGAATGAGTGGGATACTCCAACTTGAATAAACTATGCACAATTTGCTGGGACGTCTAGATATAATTGAGTGCAGCAAGGCCGCTGCTTCACCTTGTCACTAGCGATGAAGTAGAAATGAATGAACCGCTTTAGATAAGCTGTACTGTACTGCAGAACACTCTTCAGGGCCCTTCCTGGCACCCACTTTGTTCCTATTCTTCAGGGCTTTCTACATGGCACTGTAATACTCTCCGTGTGAGCTAGCTCCTCGATCCCTTGACTTCACTGGAGTGGCCCCCTTCCTGGGCTAGACCCTTTGGCAAGTCTCTCAGTACTCACGGACACTGTTTTTCCCAAGAGGCTCTGTGGCTCAGCTCCACCTTCAGTTACACCGGATCCTCTGCGGCTCAGCTCCACACCTGGTTCACTAGGCCGGCCACGTAAGACCACCTTCCTCACACACTGCAGGAGGAGAGACTGCCATCAACCTCCTCCTGGGACTCTGCTTCCCGCCAAAGACCCCCTGTCCCATGTCCCCCCTGGCTTTTATGAGCAATCCCAGGATGCATTGCAAGAATGCCCTCCCACTGGGACTCCCACAAAAGCCAATGTGTCACTGGCTGGGTTTCCTCCAATGTCCAACAAGCTCCCTCATTGGATACAGTGGGGACACTCTCTCAGACCCAATGAATCACCCCTGGAGACATGCAACAGGCAACCTTATAGAACAGACTCCCCTGATAAGCAGAAGGAGCATAGATGCATTTACCTAGCACCTACCTAACTAGGAGGGTGCTACATCTGAAATATACATTTATCAATCATTTATTTTCCTGATTGTTATTTTTCTTATATCTAGGTTCTCCCACCTACATATATTTCGAAGCACTATTTTCATACAGCTGGCCTCTGCTCCATCTCTTTGCTGTCATATTCTATAGATGGGAGAGATGGAATGTCGAGGATCACTGCAGACAGAAGCGTTGTTGTCTATACGGAAACATGTTTGCTATCCACACCGAGCCCAGCTGGAACAGATTTCAGAAAAGCCTCGGGAAAAACTGATCATGTTGTGCTTTTCATTCACATTCTGGCAAAACAAAAGTTCACTAAATTGTCATCATACTGTCCTTCTCTGCCTTCTGTCTTTCTCTTCATTTATGGCGGAGAACTGCTGCGTGAACTTAGCATTGTTTTTTTATTATTTTAAAATGTCATGTGAACACACCTCCCCTCCCCCTCTTTTCCTATTCTTGTCTCTAACTGTCATAAATTGTACAGACACCAGACAGTTACTTATTGAATGTTATATGGAGGTGGGGGTTACATCCTTCTTGAGTCATATAATTTTAAATTGTTAATAGAGCTGTCATAAGTTTTCATTTATGAGCAGCGATTTCTACCTAATTTTTGTGTAATTTTTGAAGGCTTTATTTCCATAGGTTTAGCACCTACACTTATATTACAGCACAACAGGCCTTCTTGTGTATTTTTATGTTATAATCGAACCTTGAAAACTGAATCCAGGAATTCAGCTTCTTTGTAATAATTAAAGGCACGCTATGGGCACAATTTACTAAGCGATATTTTACCGCATCCGAGTATGCGGTAAAATAACGCACTGTTCAAAAAAAAAAAAACTGTACAATTAATAAAGAAACTCTCCCTAAAGTCTTGCATGCATTATCTTTCCAAAGTATGCCTTAACCACTTTACCACCGGAGGATTTTGCTGTCTTATGTCTGGGCCACTTTTTGCGATTCGGCACTGTGCGACTTTAACTGACAATTGCGTGGTCATGCAACGCCGTACCCAAACGAAATTTACGTCCTTTTTTTCCCACAAACAGAGCTTTCTTTTGGTGGTATTTGTTCACCTGTACAATTTTTACTTTTTGTGCTATAAACAAAAAAATAGCGACAATTTTGAAAAAATAACAATATTTTTCAAATTTTTTTAATATGAAATTCCCCCCCCCCCCAAAAAAAATGTAAAAATCAAAATTTTTTATCATTTTAGGCCAATTTGTTTTCTGCTACATATTTTTGGTAAAAAAAAAAAAAAAATCGCAATAAGCGTATTTTGATTGGTTTGCGCAAAATGTATTGCGTTTACTAACTAAGGGAAAGATTTCTGTCGTTTTTGGTGGTTTTTTTTTTAACGAGTAATGGCGGCGATCTGTGATTTTTTTTTTTTTTTGCGGGACTGCGACATTGCGGTGGACAGATCGGACCCTTGACTGACATTTTTGACACTTTTGGGGGTACCAGTGACATTACTACAGTAATCAGTGCTAAACATATGCACTGTTACTGTAAAAATGACACTGGCAGGGAAGGGGTTAATTGTTATCGGTGATCAAGGGGTTAATGTATGCCTGGTGCTTACTGACGTGTGTGGGGGGGAGGGGACTAGGTGACACAAGGACAGATCGCAGGTTCAGCTATGCTGAACCCTGCAATCTGACCCTGCCTGTCACTTAGGAGATCCGCCCGCTTGTGTTTACACAAGCAGGCGGATCTCCACACTCGATTACCCGACGATCGGGGAAGAGCAGCGGCGATCGACTCCCGCTGAGACTGAAAACAGCTGGAGCGCGCCGCTGAGAGAGGGGAATGTCTGGCGACATAGGTCTACGTCGGCAAACGTTATCGAGCCACTTTGCCGCAGTAGAGCTCTAGTGAGCAGCGGCAAAGTGGTTAAATACCGCATGAAACCGTTATCCCAAGCATCTGATATGATGCTTTTTCAAAAAAGTGTAAGGCAGCCAGCAGTTTAGGAAGGGCTCGTATGGCATGGCTTCTCTGTGTTGAGGGTCCAAGGTACCCTAGGAGTTGGGTATAAAGCTCCATTATAAGTGGCTTGGATAACCTGAACTTCTGCAGGGTATCAGCATCCGTGAATTGATCCAGCAGTGTGTACTCCTTAAAGCGTTAAACTTTAAACCTTCAAGCTTAAACCTTTAAAAGGACAACTGAGTGCCCTACATGTGTAGATGCTGCTGCATTATTCAAAACTATTTGCATTTTAGAATGGGGTGCCTCGAGATTGTGCATCATTTTGAAGGGTGCCTTGTCTGAACAATGGTTGAAAAACACTGCATTAGACATACAGGTAAATCTGGATTTTTTTTTTTAAAGATCTCTTCTGCTCTGTAGTTCTTTCTTTGCACATCTTTAAAAAAATAAATAAATAAATAAAAATAGTTAATTAATTGATCTGATTCCCGAAATATCGCCAAATTAATTTGCAACAGTACATACTGAGCATGCATTTGTAAGATAAACGAAAAGTAAATACATGCATAAATAAATAAAACACCTCTTGCAAGAATTTCCTTGACAGAGATGTGGAGTTTTAAAGACTTTCCTGAAATTTTCTGAAATGAAGTCCTGCTGCAGCATTTAAATGCAATTATATTCAAAATGACTAAGTATGTTGGCCGCTTTCCCTGCTAAAAGGTCAATTACAAATGAGAACTGCATGCTTTAAATAGCCACACACCTATCCACCTCCCAAAGTCAAGGCTTGTTCAGTGTAATGCAGTGCTACCTGCTACAATGTTCCTATGTCCTATCCAATTAGGACTCCTCCATTTTATAGTGCGTAAGGCTGAAGTCAGTCTAAATTTCTGTGACTAAAAACATGAACTCCATATATTCACTGCGCTGCAGAAATCGGTGCGTTCTAAAACAGGATATGCCTTTTTTAATGTAATAACCTAGAGAGAACCCAACCTAGGAATGTGAAATGCAATGCAAAGAGCTGAAAAAAATAGGTCTGATTTTTAAAGTGTATACTGCAAGTCAAATGGTAGCCTGGGCTAAAAGCATATGTTTATAATTATGATTACTAGGGGGAATTCAAGACTTCTTAGTGAATGATGGAAAAGGAGGCCAGGAAAAGGGGAACCTCAAAAATACATAAAAGAAAAAAGAAATCATTGAATGGGAAAACCATTTACGGATAATAGGAAAGCTTGGTTGTAAATTGTAGAACTCGTTGTACATTGAGTGCTTGCTTTCGATCCAGTGTTCTCAGTTGAGCATTACATTTACCCTTGTACCATTGCATTTTTGCTCAATACATAGTACATTTTTTGGTCTCCTACAATGTTTTTCATCAAGATGGATAATATTCCTTACTGCTTGCATTTAAAGGCAATACTGATTTCCTTTGCAGACAGAAAATAAAATGTAGGAGGAGATGCTGTGCACATAGAAGGTGATTTCATTTTTTTCCACTGCACACAGAAAGTGAGGTGCTAGAGGAAAGACTGAAGAGATATACCCCTCCAGCATATAAAGAGATAAGGCTACGTAGGAGATACCCCTGAAAGCACTATTACCTTTTTATGTATACTTTGTGCCTTTTAAAACGTCACAAATCTTGTCCTTTTTATTTACACTCCAGCACACACTGCTCACTGTCCAGGATCCTCAATACTAGTGATATTACCCCACAGAATCCATACTACTAATAAGAGCGCCTGGCCAGAACACACAGCTTGCCCTCCTGGATCCATGATACAAGTGAGATCTGCAGGCCAGTACAAACAACTTACTGCCCATCATCCGTGTTACAAGTGGGATCAGCTCTCCAGAAAAGACAGCTCACCCCCAGGATCCATGGTATTTATGGGATCCTTCCAGAACATGTGACTTATGCCTAGTAGAGATGTACCGAACGGTTCGCCGGCGAACGGTTCCCGGCGAACTTTGAACGTTTGCGTTCGCCGCTGCGGGCGAACATATGCGATGTTCGGTCCGCCTCCTATACATCATCATTGAGGCAAACTTTGACCCTGAACATCACAGTCAGCAGACACATTCCAGGCCAATCAGCATACCTCCCTCCCACACCCTCCCACCTCCTATAAATAAGCAAGGGCAGCATCCATTTTAGATCATTTCTGTGTTACTGAGAGCAGGGAAAGTGCTGGTGCTGCTGCTGCTGTTATAGCTAGGGTCAGTTAGTCAGTGTTTCCGGTCTTGTTAGCCAGTGTTCTTGGTACACTCCTGCTGTAAGGACAGCACCCCAAAAAGCCCTTCCTAGGGCTGGTATTTGAGGTTTTTTTTGTATATATATATATATATATATATATATATATATATATATATATATATATTATCTATTGTCCCCAAAAGCCCTTTTGAGGGCTGGTATTTGTGTAATTTTTTTTGTTCTGTGATATATATATATATATATATATTGTCCCCAAAAGCCCCTTTGAGGGCTGGTATTTGAGTATTTTTTTAATATATATATATATATGTAGCATGTCCAGAACCAGAAAAAAAAGATCATATAGGTGTAAAAGGGGTTCCCACCATCCCTGCTCTACTGAAAAATTATCTTTTTTTCTGGTTCTGGACATGCTACAGAGCTGAAACTTCACAAGTACACTTTTTAGACCCCCTAGACACTAAATCACACAAAAAAAGTTCTTAAAAATTGTCATTTTCGATAGAGAGCCAATTATTGGAAAACTTAAAAAAAAAAATAAATAAATAAAAAAAAAAATTTCTTTGGATTTATTGTCTGGGGGGTCTAAAAAGTGTACCTGTGAAGTTTCAGCTCTGTAGCATGTCCAGAACCAGAAAAAAAATAGAATCAGGGTTAGGGCTAGGGTTAGGGTTAGGGTTAGGGTTAGGGCCAGGGTTAGGGTCAGGGCTAAGGTTAGGGTTATTTTTAGTGCTTAGGGTTAGAGTTAGAGGGGTAGGGGTAGGGCTACTAACTCTAACTCTAAGTATCTCACCGTAACCCTAACCCTAGCCCCTAACACTAAACCTAACCCTCTAACCTTAACCCTAACCCTCTAAGCCTAGCCATAAAAATAACCCTAACCCTAAACCTAACCCTAACCCTAACCCTAGCCCTAACCCTAATTCGTATTTTTTTTCTGGTTCCGGACATGCTACAGAGCTGAAACTTCACAGGTACACTTTTTAGACCCCCCAGATGCTAAATCCAAAGAATTTTTTTTTTTTTTTTTTTTTTTTTTTAATTTTTCCAATAATTGGCTCTCTATCAAAAAATTACAATTTTTAAGAACTTTTTTTTGTGTGATCCCTCTCCGGCATGCCACAGTCCAGGTGTTTGTCCCCTTGAAACAACTTTTCCATTACTATTGTGGCCAGAAAGAGTCCCTGTGGGTTTTAAAATTCGCCTGCCTATTAAAGTCTATGGCGGTTCGCAATGTTCGCCGGTTCGCGAACATTCGCCGATGTTCGCCGTTCGCGAACAGCGAATTTTATGTTCGCGACATCACTAATGCCTAGTACACACAGGCTAAATGTTAGGGGACATCAGCCGGTTTAATAAAAACTGGCCGACATTTGGCCCGTGTTAATGTCAGCCAGTCCGACAGAAGCCAGGCATTTGGTCGGCTTCTGTTGGACGAGCATACTGGAAAACCAGCAGCTAACTGGCTCCCGATCAGCGCTCTCAGCCAATGGCTGTGAGTACTGACCAGAGTGTTCTGGCGGGTGGGGGGGGCATCCCCCTGTCAGAACACAACAGCTCAGTGGGGGAAATCCGACTGGAGCGGCTCTGACCAGAGCTGTCAGGTTTTTTTTGTTCAACCCAAAACTATTAGTGTGTACTAGTAAGATGTGCCCCCCAGCTCTTTCCTCTTGATCCATACTATAAGCGAGAGCTGAACTCCAGTACACTCAGCTCACTTCACCTTTCCCAAATGAGATCTGCTCTTTAGTACTCACAGCTCACTTCCCAGACTCCATGTCACCTGTGACATATCATGCATTTCCATTATACGAAGTACCAAATCCTTCTATATGAAATGCTTCTTACCTCTGAAATACACACTGTTCCTTATACATCACTGTTACATACAGTCCCACATGCCCCTCTGTTGTACAACGTGCCTCAAACTTTATTCCAACTCATGTATCTCTATTACACGCAGTGGCTCATGCCTCTCCATGATTGTTTCTGAAACACATTATGCCCATACCTCCAAACTGTCCTGAATTCAGCGGGACAATCTTGAGATTTTAGCTAAATCCCAGTGTCCCACAAATACAAGCTGAATCCCAGAGCACGGTGGCAGAACAAGTTCTGGGATGAGATCACTAATTAGTATAGCAAGAGTGCCCTAGTCTGGGGACCTGTCCTGCATCTCTTGCGAGGTGCCCAGGGTCCTAGATGCTAAAATTTTCCCCTTCTATGGCAGCCAGCTGCCTGCAACAATCACTGCAGAGCAGACAGGGGTATCTCCTAGGCTCCTCCTCGGCTCTGACATTCTCATGTATACAGGGCAGGAGCAAGAGCTGGGGAGTAGGGACATCCCTCTACATCAGCCATGCTGATCTGAGATCTGTAATTAGCCTAAGATTGTAGAAGTGATTTGGGGGAGGTGTAAATCAAGAATATGTGCGGTGGATGCTTCATAAGGGGAAAGGACTTAGAAGTGGGCAGAGGATAGCCTATTTGAAGGGGGGGGGGGGGGTTGGTGGAAGTAGGCTTTGTGCTGTAGAGAATTATGGGGAGGAGAGTTGTGCTGTATTTGGGGGGGGGGGGTGAGGAAGAGGATTTTTGCTAGAGAAGAATGGGGGAGGAAGTTGATTTGTTCAAGAATGGGGTGGGGTCTTGCTGGGAAAGGGGTCAGAGATCGAAAGGGGGGACAAAGGAGAAGCACCCCTAACTCTGAAAATAAGGGACTTTACCAGATGTAGGGTATGCAGTAAGTGAGCATATCAAGACAACAAAATGATTATCTTAAAAAACATTACATTTATTGAATACAATGAGGTTCCTAGACAAAAATCACACATATAATTACAAAAACAGCCATTGGAAATTCAAAACCATCCATAGGTGGTGATGGTCTTCTAAATGGTCGGTCAAGAAGGTCTGAGTCTAACGCGTTTCGCAGAACAAACGTGTTCTGAAGTGCTTCCTCAAAGACCTTTGACTTTAGCCAACTTTATGAAAAATATATATAGGAGAAACATTGTTACAAATATTATCATATCTATAAAAGAGAAAAATATATACACCGCAAAAAATATGAGGAACAAAACCTCTAATGGCTGAGATGGGCAGTACTGTTTACACATGGAATGAGTGCCCAGTGACCACATGCAAGGGAGGATGACACTCAGATAAAAAATTACCTTGTGTGGAGCCATTACCAACTTCAAGACCCCTCTGAGAGAGGCGCATGTGGGGGTGGGGGCACTTTCCGCTGTGGGCATTGTGATCAATGCCCATGGGTTCGAGAGGGAACCACCCTCCAGCTCCCAAGAGGGGGGACCCACAAGTTGAAGGGATATGCTGATTGTCAGACTAAGGGGGTTGTTTATATCGCCCTCTGCATATGCGGTTCCTTCTATGTGGGAAAAACGAAGAGAACTTTTGCACGCCGCTTTCAGGACCATCTTTATTATATTGATGCGGGCCTATTATTTACACCTATTTGTAAACATGTGGGATCATACACAATTTACAGAACGTGTATATATTTTTCTTTTTTATAGATATGATAATATATGTAATGATTTATCTCCTATATGTATTTTTCATGAAGTTGGCTAAAGTCAAGGGTCTTTGAGGAAGCACTTCAGAACACGTTTGTTCTGTGAAACGCGTCAGACCCAAACCTTCTTGACCGACCATTTAGAAGACCATCACCACCTATGGATGGTTTTGAATTTCCAATGGCTGTTTTTGTAATTATATGTGTGATTTTTGTCTAGGAATTTTAACCTCATTGTATTCAATAAATGTAATGTTTTTTAAGATAATAATTTTGTTGTCTTGATATGCTCACTTACTGCACACCCTACATCCGATAATGTCCCTTATTTTCGGAGTTAGGGGTGCTTCTCCTTTGTCCCCCCTTTGGATCTGTGTCCCCTTTCCCCTTCTAGACACTATTACTGATTATATGGGATGCGGATGTAGCTGGCAGTAATTACTATCAACACCAATGCCATTTTTCTGTGGGTTGTGCTGGGAGTGGGAATTTGGGGGAGAGGATTTGTGCTAGAAGTGAGGAAAATATTTTTGCTGGGAGGGGGAATTGGGGGGATTTGTGCTGTAGGTGATTTGAAGGGGGAAAAAAGTTGTTGTGCCTGGATGGGGTCGGGGGGGGGGGCTGAATTGCGGTGTGAGGCAGGATTTGAGGGATGGAAAAGGACTTGTTCTGGAATGGGGGATTTTGAGAAAGGATAATTTGTGCCAGGAGTGTTGTAGGTTAGGGGTTGTACTGGGAGGGGGGATGGGGGGGGGTGTAAGAAGATTTTTCTGTTTGGGAGGATTTGGGGGTGAGGATCTGTGTTAGAAGTGGGAAAAGGATTTGTGCTGAGAAGGGGATGATTGTATTGGAAGAGGGATTGGGGGAAGGGGAGTTATTGTGCTTGAGAGGGGAAGAATTTGGGGGATTTGTGGTGCTAGGAGAGGGGATTAGGGCATAGGAGGATATTGCTGATGGAATTTGGAGAGAGGAATTAGAAGGAGGGAGAAATGGTACTGGGTGAAAGAGGATTTGTGCTAGGAGGAGAAATGGATAGGAAAATTATTTATTCTGGGAGGGAAATTTGGGGGGGAATAGGATGTGTGTGTGGGGGGGGGGGGGGGTGGATTTGGAGGGGAAAATAATTGGTGCTGAGAGGGGAAGAATAGTTGTATTGGGAAGGGGGATTGGGGGGGTAGGGATTTTTACTAGGATCGGGCATGCAGGGGGGGGGGGGGGAGATTTTGCCCTCTCCTAACCCCTGCACTGTGCATTACAAACTGTTGCACTCTTTTTGTTTTCTACTGCTCTCTGTGCGTGTTATATATACCTAAACAAGACACTGTCAATCAGTACCAAGCCTGCTTTGACCGGTAGAAGTAGTAACCCCAAAACGTTTTTAATGTTAAGAAAAAAACACATTCACAATTAGAATTTCATTGTTCCACAAAAATATTTAATCTTGCTCCTTTGCTCCTTTTGAATTTTCCTGTCAATGTGGTCAAAAGCAAACATTTATTTGACCTCACTAACCAATAGAAAATTGAATGTTCAGAAAATGAGAAATTTTGAACAAATGTTGTAGGTCTAATAGATGTCAATGCAAGTCGCCCCCAAAGTAGTGCAGGAACCTTTTTCTAAGTCAGAGCGACTTGAGTCGCTCTGATTAGAACGGTTCCATTGCATTGAATGGATACATTTTGGAGGGGTGTGACACAATCTGTGACTGGCAGAAATCCACCCACACCATGTTATTGCCCAAAAATATTAAAGATTTAATTTCAAATATAAATTTGTATGATGATGTACAACTGTTTATTGATATGACTTATTTATTTTTACTATGTATCCCATAGGCTGTTTTTTTTTTTTTATTTATTTTGAACATCTGACCATCAGCAGAGGACTAGAAGCTTCTCCTGCCACTGTTTCCCTGCAGACAGACTGGGAAAGAGCTGGGTCATGTGACAGCTGTATATCGATTATAAATTAAACAGCGTGTGTTTAGCATCATATATGTAAACCCTCACCTTGTAAAACCACCCATCTAGTTTAAAATAGAAATGAAAGGCAAAACATTTGTGTATACATATAACAAATATTATATATATATATTCTTTTCCTTTTTAAGTGATCACATTACCTCGGTCCACAGCTGTATAAGGAGCTCACAGAGCCAGGGGAGGAGAAACATTAGTTTACTGGTCTTCTCAGCAAATAACTGTGCAGGGGGACATGTCAGCACCAGTCTGATCATTGGAGGAGTGCAGGCCGAGTTCCCAAAACAGCAAGAAAACTGACCACACTGTGCTCGCATGCCTAGTGTGGTCAGTTTGTATTAGGAAAGCAGAGGGACTGGCAGGAACACCTGTTTTTTTTTTTACACAAAGGAAGCAATACAAAGAGAACAGGATCTGGGTTTTGTTTTGTTTTTTGTTTTTTTATAAAAAAAACATAGTACAGCAGTCACATATCAGGAATATAAAATGTTGGGTTAACATATTCTTTAAAAACTGGTCATGGAATGCTACATTTTTGTTTATGACCCTTGCCGTGATTTATAAATCCTGTATGAAGTCCATAGACTAGTACCCAAACTTTTCCGTATGAGAGCTGCTTCGTATATTTTAATATTTACAGCCCGAATAAAATCCCCATCAGAGACCCCCTTACATCAGGGTCTACCTTATATTAGGGTCCCCATCAGAGTTTCTCTTACATTAGAGTCCCTGTGCAAGTAGAAGGGGGAGGGGAGACCATAGCCAACCTCTGCTGACATTAATCCTCAGTCTGTGCACATTGAGGATACGACACCAAACCTAGCTGTTGGTCAGATAAAGTCTTGTCCCTATAAGAGACCCGATACAGCAGAGTTCTCTGCTTACATCAGTGTTCCTATCAGAGTCTCCCTTACATCAGGGTCTCTTTTAGAGATGGACAAATATCAAAGAAAAAAATCACTGCACTCAACCCGGGTTTCCATTTAAGGTTGATAAGAAAGAAACAGTGCTCAGACTCAAGTTCCTGTCATTCTATAATTGTCAAATTGTCGGAACACAGCAGGATCTCAAAATATAAGAGACTTTATTGAAACATGAGGATAAAACCCGTGTTAGCGGGTCTACAGACAGGGCTTTTATCCTTAAGTTTCAATACATTCTCTTTTATTTTGAGAACCTGCTGTGTGCAGGCTATTTTGGACTATTTACTATTATTCTACAGGATTTATATAGCGCCAGTAGTTTACGCAGTGCTTTACAACGTTAGGGCAGACAGTATATTTACAATATAATTCAATACAGCAGGAATCAGAGGGTCCTGCTCGTGAGAGCTTACAATCTAAGAGGGAGGGTCAAGTGATACAAAAAGGTAATAACTGTGGGAGATGAGCTAATAAATAAAATAAAAGTATAATTATTAGGTGAGGGCAGGATAGACTTTTCTGAAGGGAAAAGTTTTTAGGGATCACCTAAAGGTAGATAGTCGGACAGATTGGGGTAGGGAATTCCAAAGGATGGGAGAGCAGGAGGTCTTGGGAGGACGATTTGGTTTGTATTTTGAGGCAAGGTTAGTGATGTAGCTGTGAGCCGAGTTGAAGATGGCTTTGTACTTGTTGTTAGTGTTTTGAATTTAATAATTGGGTGTGTGGAAGCCGATGGAGGGATTGGCAGAGAAAGGTAGTAGAATTGAGCAGTTTATAAGGTGGATGAGTCTGGCAGCAGCATTCATGATGGACTGAAGGAGGGATAGCCTATTTAAAGGTAATCCAATGAGGAGGGAGTTGCAGTAGTCGAGGGGAGAGATAACCAGAGAGTGAATTAGGAGCTTTGTGGTTTCATTGGTTAGGAAGGAACATATTGTTCTTGGCACTTGGCAGCAAGTCTTGGAAAGTGATTGGATGTGGGGCTAAAAGGAGAGTTCAGAGTCCAGGATAACACCTGGCATGTGGGGATGGAATGATGTTTGGGCCATTGCCCTTGACGGAGAAGTCAGGGGAAGAGGCACGTAGGGGAGGGAATATTATGAGCTTGGTTTTGGACAAGTTGAGTTTGAGGAAGTGATGTGACATCCAGGCAGAAATGTTAGTAAGTTAGTGATGCGTGAGGAGACTGATGGAGTGAGCTAAGGAGTGGGGAGATGAAGTCTGGTGACTTCAGCATATAAATTATATTGAAAGCCATGGGAAGCTATCAGCTGACCCAGGGAGGAGGTGTAGATTGAAAATAGGAGAGGTCCAAGAATAGAGCCTTGGGGACCCGATGGAGAAAGGAAGATGAGAGGAGGAAGTAGAATTGCAAGTAACATTGCAGGTGTGAAGGGATAGGTAGGCGAAGAGCACAGTCACAGAGACCAAAGGAGTTACATTTTTTGAGGAGGAGGGGGTGGTCATCTGTATCAAAGGCAGCTGGAAGGTTCAGAAGTAGGGGTACAGAATAGTGTCCATTGCTTTTTGCTGTTAGTAATTCATTTGTAAGTTTTAAAAGAGCAGTTTCAGTAGAGTGTTTTGGGGGTGAAATCCAAACTGAAGGGGATTAAGTAGGTTATTCCTAATGAGGTGGTCACTTAGTTGGTTGTAGACCAGGCATTCAAGGAGTTTATAGGAAAAGGGAAGCAAGGAGATAGGGCGTCGATGTTTAAGATTGGTAGCGTCCAAGGATGGCTTTTTTAGTATGGGGGTAACCAGTGCATGTTTTAAAGAGTTGGGGAAGATGTCAGAAGAGAGGAAGAGATTGAAGATGTGGGTTAGAGAGTGTAGGAGAGAATCAGAGGTTGACCGTAGTATGTGAGAGGGAACAGGGTCCAGGGGCAGGTGGTTAAGTGGGCATTAGAAATTAGTTTAGCAACCTCGTTTTTAGTAGCAGGGTTGAATAAGGGGAGTGTTGATTGTACCTATTGACATGGAATGGCAAGTGGGGGAGATATCTGTAGAGTTGATATTTCATCACCAATTTAATCAATCTTATGTTTGAAGTGATTGGAGATCTCCTGGGCAGTGAGTGAGTTAGTGGGTGGAGGCAATGGAGGACAAACTAGAGAGTTAAGGGTAGAGAAGAGTTGATGGAGACTGGATGAGAAGGTGGTAATGAGAGTGATAAAATAGGTCTGCTTGGCAAGAACTGTAGTTTTAGAGGGCAGATTTGTATTGGTTGAAGTCTTTGAGAGACTTAGGCTGGCCATACATTATACAATTTTCTTACAATTTTCTGTCCAATTTTCTTGAAATTTACCTTCAAGTATGTAGTACGAAGGCCTGCCTAATTAGATACAAGTGAATGTGTTGTTTAGCTTTGACCTCATATTATGTGGTTTGTTGTAGATCTAACAGAAAATTGTACAACAAAAGTTGAACATGTATGGCCAGCCTTACTCCACATACGCTCAAGATCAAGGCAACGTTTGAGACTTCTGGTGTCATCTGTTCACCAGGGTTTCAGGGGTTTGAGGCCTGATTCTGTGTGTAGTGAGAGGGGCAAGCTTGTCTAGGGTGGAGGACAGGTATCTATTGTAGAAAGAAGTGGCTAGATTAGGGCAGGACTGGGGGAGATTTTGTCTTTGAGGTGATCAGTAGCAGAATAGAGAAGAGAATGGTTGAAGTGGCAAAGGTTTCTATGGGTGATTGCTAGGCGATTGGAAGGAAAGGTGGTGGAAGACAAGGAGAGAGAGAAATTAATAGGGTGGTGATCAGAGGGAGGAAAAGGATTGTTGGAGAGGTTGCATAGAGTGCATAAGAAGGAGAACACAAGGTCGAGGGTGTTGCCATCAGAGTGAGTAGAAACCTGTATCTATTGCTTCAGGTCAAAGGAGGTGGTTAGACTAAGAAATTTAGAATTAGCAGGAGTGTTCTTATTAACGGGGATGTTGAAGTTACCAAGAATAATTAGGTCGTCAAGGAAAGTTTAGAAAAAATATATAGGCAGCGCCAATGCAAGTATAAATATAAAAGCAATGTAAAAAAAGACAATGAAGGTTCATAGTCCAATAAAGTCCATAGTAAGAGGGATGAAGCGCTTCCAAACACCCGTAAAAAGAATGAGTTCAAATACACCACGTGAAAATAAGGTGGACTCTTACCAACCAGAATTGACCCTCACCGATGGAGAAGTCAATAACAGCAGATTCTATGTAAAAAATAGATTCCAGAAATAGCTTTGATGTGACTAATTCAATCCAATGGAAAAACGATGGCACAAGCCAGTCAGACCAATGTTAGATCTTCTTTTTTGAAGGATAGACCTAAGATACAGAGGGACATTGACCAAATGGGTTTTTCATTTATTACCACGTACTCCAAGCAGCATTGTAAAATTAAACATTTTTTTTAGGAAACATTGGGGCGTACTGGGAAATAAGGTGTTGAGAGCTCACTTACCAGATTCCCCTCAAGTGGTTTTTTGTTGGGTTCAACCCTTGCGTTTGTACGTGGCCCCCAATATTATTGACAGCTCCAAAAGGACATCATTTTTCCAGGACGTTTAGGGTTATTTTCCCTGTATGAAGTGTGCTTCTGTCAGGTAAATACCCTACCTGGCAGGCGTATTCATGAGTTTCAATCGAGAATTACCTCTAAACAGTATGATATCACATCTTTTATTACGTGTTCTTCCACCAATGTAGTTTACCTTATTCAATGCCCTTGTGGCCTACAATATGTAGGCCACACTATTAGAACCTTGACTGTAAGAGTAAAGGAACACTTGAGTAACATTAAGAAAGGCTTCCCAGGGCATAGTGTTTCCAAACACTATGCACACTGTCATAATAAAAACCCTAAATTAAGGCACTTTAATTTGGGGCATTGATAGACTCATTCCGCACTGGAGGGGTAGTCATGTCCGGCGAGAAATATCTAAGTTAGAGACCCGCTGGATTTATGACTTGAAATCCTATACCCTTTGGGGAATGAATATTGAGTGGGATGTCAATTGCTTCATTAATAATAGTTGATTGAATTTGTTCTAAAAAAAACATTTTTCTCTATTCTGCCATATTTATTATATCCTTTTTATCATAATTTATTATTGTTGATATTAATTATTGTTTATATATTCATTTATGGTATATGGAGTAATGAGGGAACTAGCATTTTTGAGGGCCTTCCTTACTCCATAATTCATTTATTACTTATTGCCATTTTTGGGATTTATAATTTTGAATGGCCATGAAAAGTGCATTATGTATGTTTTTGTGCATCTGATTTATAGTTTTTGAGGTTAAGGTCGATGATGTTTTTATCACTGTCAATAATGTTTTTGCTATTTAATAATATGTATTTTATATAATTGTGGGATGTGTGGTGGGGATACCTTCTTTTATTCCATTCTCCGTTCTGTTATTATTTGGCTTTAGTTCAGATTAGTGAACCACAATCGTGTGATCTGGATGTATAGATGCTTCGTTGCGCATCACTTCCGGCTCTGCGTGCTGGTTCCTACCTTTGGAACGCATGGTGTGATGGGCTTCCTAGTACGTCACATACGGTCCTTGATTTATTTATAGTGTGCTTGCGTCTGTCCACCACGCCTCTGATGACGTCAATGAGTGACGAAACGCTAAGGCGGGACTAGGACGTATGACGTACACACGCTGACAACCGCGGTTCTTTGAATTTGGATTTTCTTTATGCTTTTATCTTTCATCTGCTTGTAAGTGCAATACTTTTAATAAACTACTATTGGTCAAACATACTACACTATTCCAGCTTGTTCTTCCCTTGAGGTGATTTGTCCATGTGTGCACCGGGATGAGTTTGTGCCATTGTTTTCCCATTGGATTGAATTAGTCACATCACAGCTACTTCTGGAATCTATTTATACACAGAATCTGCTGTTATTGACCTCTTCATCAGTGAGGGTCAATTCTGGTTGGTAAGAGTCCTCCATATTTCCATGTTATTGTTTTTATTTATTTGGTGTATTTGAACTCATTCTTTCCACGGGTGTTTGGAAGAGCTTCATCCCTCTTGCTATGGACTTTAGACTATGAACCTTCATTGTCTTTTTTTATATTGCTTTTATATTTATACTTGCATTGGCGCTGCCTCTATATTTTTCTGTGCTAGATTGGTTTATAATCTTGCCAATCTTGCGCTGGCTGCCTTTGTGTTTTAGGTTTATTTAACATTTGTTCTGAGCGCAGATATACTGCTTTGTTTTATCGTCAAGGAAAGTTGATGGTCCAGGGGGTTGGTAGATCACAGCAAGGAAATTTACCTTATCATTACTCTTACATCAGGGTTCTTTTACATTAGAGTCCCTCCTAACATTAGTGTCCCAATCAGAGTGCCGCTTACATCACAGTCTCCCTCACATCAGAGTTCCCTGGTATAGACTCTGTTTTTTGTAATTATTTATGTGACCTAAGATGTAACAAGCCAGGAAAGACTGTAAGGACTTACAGCAGCCATTTTTTAGTAGCATAGAATGTTCTTATTTACAGGGAAAAAAAACAAAAAATGTTTCTGGGTGCCAAACCTGGCCAGTGAACTAGATACCACACATGGGATAAAGAGCATCCCGCCGTCTCAGTGGTGATGCATTTTGAGACACCATCTCTTTGTCAGGAAAAAAGGGTGTAGCATTGAAACGTGTCTCCGTGCAGATTGCAGGATGTTCTATGTAACCCGGAAGCATTAGGAGAACGAACAGAGGGATGACTTGTTCCCCGTCACTGCACACTGTTTCAGCACTTTGTACATTTGATTCTCCTTGGGCTGTGCTTTTTCTTTGGGTGGCCACAGGAGGAGAAACGAGAAGGCGAGGGAGTACCACCACATTGACGGCTTCTTGGTGCACACAGACTCTATCCCATATGTAAGTAGATATTGTTTGTGCCTTGATTTACTGCTATGGGAGTTATCTTCTTTCCTTACCAACTAGTCAACCAACTAACTATACTATACTAAAACTTTGTTTCCAGCTTCCCAAAACAAGGTTTCATCGTTTTGGCTGCTGCAGGTGCCTGGACTTTTTTCTTTAGAACACTGAGGACTTTGACTTAGGTCTTGCATTACAGAAATATCTCTTTAAAGTGGTTATAATATCTCTGCATAGAAAATTATCTTAAATTGCTATTGGGTTTCTTTGCTGTTGTTTTGGTCCCAATCAAATATACAACATTAGAAAAAAGATCTTGGTGCACCAAGAACTCTGACATAGGTACACTATATTTTCAAAAGTATTGGGACGCCTACACGTATATAACCTTTAATGGCATCCATGTTTTAGTCCGTAGATGTCAGGGAAGAAGAAGTAAGCCCAGGCACATAGCTATGTGCAGACGGAGAATGTCTGTTAGCCAATGGAGAAAGCCTATTAGCCAAACCCATGGACAGAGAATTCCTGTTCACATGACTTGCGAACGCGCGCATGCGCAAATGTGTATGCGCACCAGCTTTCACGCCCACCACTAAGTGGCGCCAAGTAGGCTATATAAACACCTCTGCTGCACTAGAACCTTGCCTTATTGTCTACAGCATTCTGCTACCTGTTCCTGTTGTTTAAACTCTGTTGCCATCCTGATCCGTCTGACCACGCTTGTACTCTGCCTGAACCGACCCCTGGCTTGTGCTTCGACCACGTCTCTGTTTTATCCCTCTGTCTGCCTGTTTTCTGTTGTCAACTCCAGGCTTATACTGACTCCTGTACTGCCTTCTACTCTGTTCCTGATGTGTCTGCTAGTTACCGACCCGGCTTGCCTGACCCAGCTGTGTGACCAGCCATCCTTGTATCTGCTGTCTGCTTCCTGCCAGCCTGCCAAGTGTCTGCTGTCTGTGGCCTGCCAGCCTGCTTAGCATCTGCTGCCTGTGACCACCCAGTCTGCCAAGTACCTGCTGTCTGCTACCCACCAGTCTGCCAAGTACCTGCAGCCTTGCATCATGATACAGCCTGCATCCAAGTACGCACAGACCTCACATCTGCAGCCTTCACCATTCCAACTTCTAGGCACTCGTGCCACTCCAGGCTTCCGTGCCTCCTGTTTACATTATCAGGGGTAACAGGCTGGAAGTTTAAGAGATGGCCTTCCTCTCCATGTCATGCTCCATTTCCAGGTATGTGAGAGTAGGGTTCAATATTGAGTTGGCCCACCCTTTGCACCTATAACAGCGTCAACTCTTCTAGGAAGGCTGTCCACAAGGTTTGGGAGTGTGTCTATGGGAATGGTTGACCATTCTTCCAGAAGCGCATTTGTGAGGTCAGGCATTGATGTTGGACGCGAAGGCCTGACTCACAGTCTCTGATCTAATTCATCCCAAAGGTGTTCTGTCGAGTTGAGGTCAGGGCTCTGTGCAGGCCAGTCAAGTTCCTCCACCCCAAACTCACTCATTCATGTCTTTATGGACCTTGCTTTGTGCACTGATGCACAGTCATGTTGTAACAGGCAGGGACCACCCCCAAACTGTTCCCACAAAGTTGGGAGCATAAAATTGTCCAAAATGTCTTAGTATGCTGACACCTTAAGTGTTCCTTTCACTGGAATTAAGGAGTCAAGCCCAACCCCTGAAAAACAACCCCACACCATAATCCCCCCTCCACAAAATGATTTGGCCCAGTGCACAAAGCAAGGTCTATAAAGACATAGATGAGCAAGTTTGGGGTGGAGGAACTTGACTGACCTACACAGAGTCCTGATATCATCCAACATCAGTGCCAGACCTCACAAATGCGCTTCTGGAAGAATAGTCAAACATTCCCATAGACACACTCCTAAACCTTGTGGACAGCCTTCCCAGAAGAGTTGAAGCTGTTATAGCTGCAAAGTGTGGGCCAACTCAATATTGAACCCTACAGACTAAGACTGGAATGCCATTAAAGTTCATGTGCATGTAAAGGCAGGTGTCCCAATACTTTTGACAATATAGTGTACATCCTACCCCATGTCTTCTTTTAGCAATTGAGAAGTTAAGACCTCTATCTGTCTGGGAATCATGTTAAACGTACTGTATGTAAAATCCTACATTTTCCCATCTGAAATAAGGAACAGAACCTAAAGTTTGATGTCAGCCTTTGTGCTGCCTCAGGCTGGGAAATAAGGACAGGACATTGCAATGCACTATTCTTTAGAGTTGTGTTTTTTGTTTCAGTAAAGAATTCACTCATATAATTGATAATAAACCAAGCAGTATTACACAAGGATGAAACATGCCGGTGTGAGCCTTTAAAATCTACAATGCTGTCAGTTCACCCAGTTCACTTCTACCATACACTGTTGTCTCTGTTTTCCTGTTGCATATTTTAATCCTACCAAAATATACCATCCAGGCATAATATACTATAAATGCAGACCATAGCAAACAAGCTGCAAACATACAGCCCATCAACAACGGTGATTGCAGCATTTAAACCCTTAATATCAACCACATGCTTAAAAAAGAGGACCTTAAAATAAAAGGTACTCAGCATCTTCCTACCAAAATCTTCTTCCTTTTCAGGCACAGTAAAATCAGTAAATAAATGTAGATTCTGTTTTTAATTCTATTATATGGGAAGAGGAAGACGACTTTCAGGGTATGGGAGATAAAGAGAGAACCACACCACCAAGGGAAGGCATTGTCTGAGCCAAGATTGTTATAAAAAAGACCTTGGGTTACATATGTTCCTGAAAATTTGGTTGATTTTTAAGTAACAAACAAATGTCCACTTACCATAGGAGATAAGGTAACTTAATGGAAGACCCAAGATAGATGGTTGTTACCTTTGTACCACCCCTGCCCTGAGCTGATTTACTTTAGTTTCCTATGATTGAGCTGTAGCCAGATACGCTGAAATCCATTTGTCAGGTTTTCCCTAAACCTGGTGGTTGATTACTCCTGCATGTTGGTGGAGGAATGTTCCAGCAAATAATGTGAGGGGGGGGGGGGGGGGGAATCAATCTCTGGAATTACAGTGGGGGAAATATTTATTTGACCCACTGCAGATTTTGTAACTGTGCCCACTTAGAAATGAAGGGTCTATAATTTTTTATCATAGATGTATTTTAAATGATGGAGACAGAATATCAACCAAAAATCAAGAAAAAAAAATGCATAAAACAAATGCTAAAAAATAAGTTGCACTTCAGTGAGTAAAATAAGTATTTGATCCCCAAGCAAAACATGACTTAGTACTTGGTGGAAAAACCCTTGTTGGCAAGCACAGAGGTAAGACGTTTCATGTAGTTGGTGACCAGGTTTGCACACATCTCAAGAGGGATTTTGGTTCACTCTTCTTACAGATCTTTTCTCAATCTGTAAGGTTTCCTGGCTGCCACTTGGCACCTCGAAGTTTCAGATCCATCCATACATTTTCTATAAGATTAAGGTCTGGAGACTGACTTGGCCACTCCATGATCTTAAAGCGGAGTTCCAGCCTAAACACACACTCACCTGTCCAACGGTCCAGCGATGCGGCCGCCCGAAGCCTCGCTCTTCTCCCTCTCTGTCTGCGGCGCCGGCATCACTGGTGTGGGCACCCGGCTGTGACAGTTTTCGGCTTCACAGCCGGGTACGCACTGCGCATGCGTGACTTGCGCTACGCGTCATGATTGGCCGGCAATCTTCTGGGACCTCTGACATGTCCCAGAAGATTGCAGGGAGGGAGGGGGAGAGGAGAACTTCCGCTCATTGCGCCGTGGCGCTCCGAGCGGAAGTGGGAGCGGGTACCTGTCAAAACTAGGTACCCACTCCCCCCCCCCCCCCCCCAAAAAAATGACATGCCAAATGTGGCATGTCAGGGGGTTAGAACTGCCTAAAGCGAAAGTTCCACTTTTGGGTGGAACTCCGCTTTAATGTGCCTCTTCCTGAGCCACTCCTTTGTTGCATTGGTGGTATGTTTTGGGTCATTGTCTTGCTGAAAGACCCACCCATGACCCATCTTCAGTGTTCTGGCTGGGGGAAGAAGGTTCTCATCCAAGATTTTACAATACATTGCTGCATTGAGTGACCAATGGATGGGGCCAAGTCAGCCTGTGCCTGCAGAGAACCAGCTCCAAAGCATAATGTTTCCACGTCGATCTGCTTTTGGCTGATACTAAAGGGTCTGTTACTACTGAGATTTTCAGGACATTTTTGATCCTCATTTAACCTGCACCCTAAACCCTCCTCCTGCATTTTGCCTGTGTTCTGCAATAAACAGTAACAAGACCCCTGAAATGGCGCCTAAGCTTGTCGTTGAGCTACTGGGACTGGTAATAGGCCAGACAGCCTCTGGACTCATAGAAGGACCCAGTCATTTCCAACAGCTAAGGAGTTATGGTTACACCTTCAGCAACTTTCAGATGCATTAAAGAGCACTCCAAACTAAAGTCAGTAAAGGGTATAGATGAGCCTGACTATGCATGGAGTTGGTAAAAGTCCTGTCAATCCAAGCATAGAATTCTGCTGTGTTTCTTCTGTGCTATAAGATCCTCAGAATGCAGGAGACTTGCAAACTGCACCTTTTTGGTCACAGTTGACTGAACTGTGTAATTCTCTGTACAGCAGTTGGAATTGTCTAGCTCGCAAAAATCTGATGCAACTTAGTTCCATAGTCCTGAAGGTATTTCATGCGGCATCATAGTTTCCCTTGCCTTTAGAGCACAATCTTGCACACAAGGTGGATGCTTGAGCACCATTTCCTCAAATTAAAGTCAAATCCCAGCCTATGCTGTTTTGGGCACAAGGCAAGCACTCTGCATCTCTTCTCTGTTTATCTACCAAAACTGGCAACATTAATAAATTCCTTTTTCTTTTCAGTCTGTGGGTTGAATAAAAGAAATGTAATAGATTCTTCCATCCACGCTAACAGCACGGGTGGATGAACCTCTCCTGCCATGCTATTGTATTTTGACAGCCGTGAGCACCAGCTGTCAGAATACCAAAAAGGGCCTGCAGCTGATTGACTGCAGACCCTGCTCAGCTGACAACCTTCGGCTTTACTCCTTTAACGAAAGTTGATGGTGTAATAAACTTTTTATAAAGCCAGCAGGGCCACCTATTGCTAGAATTGTGTCTGGTTTTGCTGACAAACAACATACCAGTCTGTTTTAGTATTGTAAAGAGGATCTGTGTGGACATACATGCTCCATGAAGATGCTGGGGAGGATTTACTGAAGGAGTTGAGAATTTTAACTAAATAAATTATCTAGTCATACGAAAAACTATTTCCTGTTAATCTAGTAGTCCATCTGCACTTGATTTGAATTCAAACACTGCACAACTACAGTTTGAGTGAAAACATTTTTTTTATCAAAAATATGTAGCAGAATACAAATTGGCCTAAACTGATAAAAAAAAATTGATTTTTTAATTTTTTTTATTTGAAATCTTTTATCCGCTTGCCGACCGCCGCACGACTATTTAATTCGGCGGTCAGCCCCTCATAGGCAAAGCGACGTAGTACTACACCGCTAGCCTGTGAGGGTCTTGGGAGCGAGAGCGCACCGCAGGAGGTGCGCTCCCGCTCCCGCGCGGTCAAGGACCCCCCCCGTGCATGTGACCGGCGGACCCGATCGTCCGCCGGTCACTCGCGATCGTCGGTGGAGAGGGACAAATGTAAACAAGCCGCCTGTCATTCTCCCCTGTGTAGGAATAGTGATCATACGGTTCTACTATGTAGGACCGTTGATCACTGTTCCTACACCTCAAGCCACAGCCAATCACAGTTAGAATCACGCCCCTAGGGACACACATAACCCCTCCCTCTCAAAAAAAGTTAATCCCTTCACTGCCAGTGTAAACATACAGTAACAGTGCATATTTATAGCACTGATTACTGTAGTAATGTCACTGGTAACCCCAAAAGTGTAAAAAATGTCAGTCAAGGGTCCGATCTGCCGCAATGTCGCAGTACCGCAAAAAAAAAAAAAAAATCGCAGATCGCCGCCATTACGCGTTAAAAAAAATAACCAACAAAAATGACAAAAATCTTTCCCTTTGTTAGTAAACGCGATAACTTTTGCGCAAACCAATCAAACTATGCTTTTTGCGATTTTTTTTTTTACCAAACATATGTAGCATAAAACAAATTGGCCGAAAATTTTAAAAAATTTAGATTTTTACATTTTTTTGGGGGGAATTTCATATAAAAAAAAAAATGTGAAAAATATTGTTATTTTTGCAAAATTTACGCTCTTTTTTTGTTTATAGCGCATGATCAAAAAATCGCACAGGTGATCAAATACCACCAAAAGAAAGCTCTGTGTGTGGGAAAAAAAGGACGTCAAATTCGTTTAGGTACAGCGTCGCACGACCGCGCAATTGTCCGTTAAAGTCACGCAGTGCCGAATCGCAAAATAGGCCCTGGTCAGGAAGGGGGTAAAATCTTCCGGGGCTTAAGTGGTTATAGCAGAAAGTAAAAAATATTGTGGGGGGTTTTTTTTTTCAAAATTGTCGCTCTTTTTTGTTTAAAGGGCAAAATCTAAAAACCGCAGAGGCGATCAAATACCACCAAAAGAAAGCTCTATTTGTGGGAAAAAAGGACATCAATTTTGGATACAATATCACACGACTGCGCAATTGTCAGTTAAAACAACGCAGTGCTGAATCACAAAAAATGCCCTGGTCATTAAGGGGGTAAAACCTTCTGGAGCTGAAGTGGTTAATGCAATAGGCTGCGCACACCTATGGTGAGCAGGCAGGTAGGGGCATTTTATTGCAGAAGAAACTGTGTATGTCTCTTCTGCAATAAAAGCCTGCCTGCTCACAGCTTTTTACAGCGGGACTTTATTTCCGCTTTAACTCCTAGGATCCATAGATAGGAAGCATCTGTGCAACATTCAAACGGCATGAAGTTTATGTCAATCTATCCTTCAAGTTCATCACCTGAGACAAGCTTTTCCCAATGTCTCATAGCAGGGATATCCCTGATAATAACACGTCTGTGAAGTGGTTACAAGTGTTTTCATTGATTGCACTTCACTAGTTACATACTTTCACTAATTAAATCATATTAGGTTAATGGCATTATGATGATGGTAGGCCTTGCATACTTTTTGCTTTGCAGCCTGCGGTGCATTTTATTTTAGTCAGTAGTGTTGGTGAATTGCCTTGTTCTGTAATTATGGTAAAGCTATCCTGTCATAAACACTGATCTGATAATCAAGTTGATTGCCATGCAAAAGTAGTGTTCTAATTAAGCGGGGATTTTGCGGCATCCCATTTAATGGCAGACTTATATGCAAATATAATGAAATGAATGCCAAATCGAGCATTTCTATTTTAATTCCTTTATGTAGTGTGTATATACAATCCTCATAACAAAAAGTGTGGGGCAAATCCTTCAAGAGCACATGGGAGGCAAAGGGAAATACTAATTAGCCCCCCCCTCCCCTAGATGCATGAGAATTATGTCAGCAAAAAACTCCCCCACCCCCAAAAAAAGCAGAGCACCAATCTGCATGATTACCCTCTAAGCATAAATTTCCCCTCCTCCAAGTACAAATTCAGCCCCCTGCTGAAATCCCCCCTCCCAGAACAAATCTCTGCCCCCCCATCCCCCAAATTCCCCCAGCACAAATGCACAACCCCGCCAAAAAAAAAAATCCCCCCTCCTAGCATTAATCCTCTACCACTAAAATTTCCCTTCCAAGGACACATCCTCTACCCCCGTTCCAAATCCCCCCCTCTTAGCACAACCCCTCCCAATCACCTCTTCTAGCACAAAACACCCCAATCCCCCCTCCTAGCACAAATCGACCTCCTCTCTCCTAACACAGATTCCCCCCGAATCACGACTCCTAGCACACACCCCAAATTTCCCCTCCTAGAGCAATTCTTATCACCTGCCGCCTCCCAATTTCCCCTTCCAACACAAATCCCCTCCATCCAATCTCCTCATGGTGCCCTCCCATCTTACTTAATATCACAGTACCCAGGGCAGCCGCCCCTACTGCCCACCCCTTGTCACGGCCCTGGTTGACATATTTTAGTGATTTCAGCCTAAAAAGTAGTACTGTATAATGCCCAGTACACATGATGAGATTATAGGACAAATGACCATCCATTTTTTTTTTTTTTATGCATGCTAATCTCAAATCGAAAATGAAGAGTTTTCTAAAGTTTTTGAAAAAGAGGGTTTGGTGCCTCAGGTCAAGGTGTGTGGGACTTTTAAAGGGCTAGTACACAAAGGTATCTTAGATACAAAGTAAAATAATAATATTTATTCCAAAATTAGATATAAAGTAATATCATACGTTTCAAGTTGCAGCCAATATGGTACATATGGTGTATGGGTTAAAGACCCATAGGTGAAAGTGAAGAAGAATATGAAAGAGGTGACATTGTGGTAAAGTGACATTAGTCTCTCTCTTAAGATCCGAACGTCTCAGATTGGCGTTGGATCTTGGTATGAGGGAGTTTTTATTCCTACGCGTTTCGGCGGGGGAGCCTTTTTCAAGGAAAAATGTCAATCGTCTCTGTGGACAAATGATAGTAGAGATATTTTGTTAATTTAATTTTTGGCCATGCGGAAACATTTGTTTCGCCTATGGTCATGTGATACATACTTAAAAAGTGATATGCCTGGGCCTGCTTATGGTCCTCGGGTCCTCATAAGAATCAACTGGGTCTCGCTACTGGGATATGCAAGGTGAGAAAAGGTAGAAAGTAAGGGACGAGGATATTGGTATACATCCGTATTTTTGTACATGTGCCAGTTGTATGTGTTATATACTTACTGGATACATGTATTCTCTGGGCCAGTTGGGAGAAGAAGACATACATTCAACCCGTGTCTGGTCAGTCTGTACATAGAGGAAAGTATTTGGAGTTTTCAGAACAGTTTGATTTTTTAATTTTTAATATATATATTCCATAATGTTTTGCACTTACTTTGCAACATATAATTATGTAATTTCCAGTTTTATCCGCTAGGTGGAGTATTATTCCAGCTGGTCCTGTAATGGTGCACAGTTCCAGTGGTCTCCACTAGGGGGTGCTGTTCCGGTTATTCCTATTCCTGAATGAAGTAGACAGGACAGGAAAGGCCTTACTTAGTGTGTTATCCCAAGGAAGAAGATACCATCAATGCATCTTTTGCATTGTGGTATACTTACAGTTTTTAGGGTCCATAGATTTGAGGAGAAAGCGAAGAGATCCTGGTAGCGTGGTCCGAGCGTCCTCACTGTCCCTCGGCTCGAGGGAAGTGACACCCTGTTAGGATTCCCGGCCTTTTTATACCGTTCGCGCATGCGCAATAGGTGCGCGATTTATGTAACGGAGGATCCTTTCTGGATGACGCGCCGCGGGTGCGCGCGCATCCTGTCTTCGTTAGCGGTATATTCGATAGCGGCCGCCGACACAGGAGGCGGAGCTGGGATCCCAATAGTGGGTCCGATTGGCAGAAGGTGGAGAGAAGTCTGCTTAACTCCTTGTTCCCCGGTTTGTACCACCGGGGCTACCTGTGCCGGATGAGGATTATTTGGGGATGATAGCAGGCTTTTAATTATTTTTCCAGGCAGAAAAAGAGGGTATATATACATACAAATGATGATTAGGTAATCCATCTTTAGATAACATTCCATTTGGAAGCCGATTTGGGGCTGTTTGTCCAAAGGAGAAGTCATTATATATAATATAAGAACAGACTATATATATTTTGTTATATTTATATTTAGCAGCAATTTCATACAAATCTGTGCATGCGTGGTATGGGTGCATGCGTGGCTTTAGTTTTCTAAAGTTACAAAAATTCTCATACGACAGAAAAAAAATTCGGAAGTGATGTCATGTGTTGTTATATATTTGTATTGTATTTTCGAATGACAACTGTACTGATGAAAGGAAAAATCATAGGATCTGGTATCGTAAGAGAAAAAAAATGTTGTGCTTGCTTTTGTGCTCCCATCGGATATTGGATAAACTGTCATGATTGGCTCTCGAAAGCTCTGTACTGATTGTAGCACCTCCCCTAGTCAGGTGCTAGGTAAAAGGGTTTGTGTGCTCTTCTGCTTATCAGGGAGCAGGATTTCTAGTCTTGCCTGCTACATGTGTCCAAGTGTGATTCACTTGGTCTGTATCCAATAGGGGAGCCTGTTGGACAGTGAAGGAAACCTAGCCAGTGGCACACAGGCTTTTGTGACAGTTCCAGTGGGAAGGCACAACCACAATGCATCCTGGGATTGTTCATAAAAGCCTGGGACACATGTGACAGGGTGTCTTTGGCAGGAAGCAGAGTCCCAGGAGGATGGTGATGGCTGTCTCTCCTCCTGTCAGAGAGTGAAGGTGGTCCTGGGCAGTCGGCCTAGCGGACCAGACGTGTGGGGGTTCTGTGGAAGCTGACTGGAGCAGTGGCAGAGATTCCTGTGGAAAACAATATCAGTGAGTACCAGGGAGCTTGCCAGGGGTCTGCCCAGGACAGGGGACCAATCCAGGAAGAGTCAGTGGACAAAGGCCAGCACACACAGTGGGTCAGAATGGGGGTGCCAAGATAGACCCTGAAGAGAAATCTAAAGTACTGTTCATCATTTAAAACCTTCACCTTAGTGGCAAAGTGAATCAGCGGTCTTGCCGCACACACCTCAGATAGATGTCCTCAAATTGTGCATAGTTGTTAGTTGGAGTATCCCACTCATCCCTTCTCCCATCCCAGTACCAAAATAAATACAAAAAACAAATTCCTTGGACTGTTTATTGACTGAGCCGAGGACTTAAAGCTATAAGTTCAATTGTCTGTTGCTATGAGTAACCCAGGGGAATCCACTTTAAGCAGCTCCCATGGGGGCAGTGCTACATAATAATCAGATTATAACACGATTGCTTTGGTAATCTGATCGTTAGTACAGAGCTTTCAAGAGCCGTTCATGACAGTTTATCTGATATTATCCAAAAAGCTGTATTTTTCATACAAATTTATCCAATATTATCCAAAAGCTGTATTTTTCGTACAATTTTCTTATCATGTGTATGGGCCATATATGTACACTTTATGTACTCCTTTAACAAACATATATGTCTATGTTCTCAAATCCATAGCAAACTTAAAGCGGTATTAACCCCAAAGCAAAGATTTAGTATATTGCAGCTTACCAATTCTTAGATGTGATGGCTGCATTTGTTTTCTTTTATAAAAACATGTAAAACCTTAATCCAAAAAAGCAAAAAACTGTCTACTGTAACTTGGCGATGAGCAGCACCGATAGAGCTGTGCAGAGGCACAGTGACCGGCAGCTAACGGAAACCTCCCGATTGCTGCTTGTGATTGGGAGTTTTCCAATCATGTGACCATGTGACCAATCACGGCGATCATTTGGCCCCACCCCCAGACCCTCTGTCTGGACAGTGCTGATTGGCCCTGTACTGATCACATGCACCCTCCCAAAGAATAAAAAAAAAAATCTCTAGCAATACACACCAAACTGAGCATGTGCAGAGTGCCCCCCCCCCCCAAGGCTCTGCTCAAATCAGCAGATGGATTGGGGACCATGGAAGAAGAGGAGGATCAGGGAAGACAGGATCAAACAGCCTTTTTACACAATGCAGAGGATTAACCCCTTAATTTTCACAGCAAGTATAACAAGCATCCTTTACTGCATATACACACTGATTTTACTGTTGTGGGTTTAGTAACACTTTAAACTTTCACCTCCCTAGTCTTTCTGTTCGTTTTAAATAATGATGGGGACATAGGCTGCTGCCAGCAAAGCAAGCAAAATACTTTAATGCACTAGGCCTCATTCACACAGGCACTGAGGCCTGTTTACCGTGAACACTGTCTGCACCCACACCCGCATTAGTGAATTAAAAGGAATGGCTGTATCTGTGTAGCCATTGCATCCCAAGGCTCTACTCACACTTGTGAATGGCGGCATTTGTGATTAGATGCAGGAGATCGGGGGGGATTCTGGTGATTAGTTACAGATGGAAGCTCATTGAAAGCAATGGTTGGCTGACAGCTCCTGCAGCTATTCATGGCCCTTTGCATGTAATCACTCAAGCAGCCATTACCTGCTGATCATTGGCCCTGGATGCTGCAGACAGGGTGTGTCCAGGACCAATCATTCAAGGCTTTAAAAGGGTATTTTTTAGAGGGATAAAATTGATACTTTTACAAAACACTGCTTTGAACTCATCTTGAGTATACAGCTCACTTTTGGTCACCAATCAACAGAAGGATTTCATAGAATTCGAAAGAGTCCAGCAAAGGGCAACAAAATTAATAATGGGGCTGGAGAACCTCAGCTATGAAGAAATATTAAGTAAAGTAAACCTATTTACCTTAGAGAGAGAGGTACCTAAGAGACATGATCGCTTTCTATAAATTAATCAATGGTGATTGCAAATTTGGTAACAATTTACTTAATCCTAGGTTCCTGATCTAGGCAGGCACATGGTCACAATTTAAGACTGGAGGGAAGGAGGTTTAAACTGAAATTGCAGAGAAAATTCTTTACAGTCAGAGCAGCAACATGTTTGAACTCCCTTCCCCAAGTAGTGGTATCTGCTAGAAGCGGTGATAAATTTGCTTGATGAGCACAGCTTACACACACATAAATTGGATTGGATGGACCTGTGCCTTTTCCAACCTTATCTACCATCTACAATGACCAACAGGAAGTCTGGGATTTTTCTTGTGCCATTTGCAGTTGGTTTTATTAACAACAGGCATCCTGATCTGAACTAAATAAGAAGTGTCTGATCTGCTTGATTGCAGCCACTTGGATGGAAATGAGAATGTGAGTTAGCACAGACAATTCTTATTTTAAAGGCTAACCCCACCTTTAGGACCATAGTACAGATTACACCCATATTTAGAGTGTAACATAATGCTAAGCGGAACCCCCCCCCCCCCAATCCCATCCCAACCCCCAAAACAGCCCCTACTGATAGCAAGTGGGGATCCTGCAGATTTGGAACCAATTGTAGCTGTTATTACATAGTAATTGTTAACAGGCGTTCCCCAAAACCTGACAGTTATTTTTAAAGGTTCCATCCGTGTTTCAAAAGGTAAAGAAAGACTGATTTGCATAAATCACATTTCCAGATAAGATAATTGAATGAAACTTACCTGTATAGTAACAATGCCTTGGACTGCCCACTTTGTCTGTTACCTTGCCTATTATTGACAATCTTTACAGGTTCACTTTAAATCAATTTCTGTATGTTTAAATACACATACAGCTTGCTCTGTAGTATAAAGCGATAATCGCTATCACATGTGACCTACACATTGTAAGGTTATACATCTGAATTTCATTATCAGCTAGCTGTAATGAATGTATTATCCTGACCTTAACTGACTCCACCCCACCTGTCATGTGAATCCAATCATCCTTACATTCACAAACCTTTATTAGGTCCTGTTTGTATTTAGTATATTGCAGTCTGAATGTTTTTTGCTTATTTTTGCTCCATTATATGTCATATTGTTAGTGTAACAAAAAAGAACACTACATTTACCAAGATAAGTTGTAAGTTTGCCTGTTTATATACTTTTGATATTTTTCTTAGCTAGCAAAAAAAGTCATTAGACATGTAAACGGGACTTAGTGGTTGGCTGAATTTCCTACACTAACTCCTGTCCTGCTAGAACACTATAACTCCTGCTGAGGACAAATCCTCCGCCATTTTGTGTCCCACTCCATTCCAGAGGCCTCCACACGACATGCCCGGCCATCGACCTTCATATCCCCAAAGGAAGGAATGTCCACACGTAGAAATAGTTTTGCTGCACTTTACTGATGGAATTGAGGAAATGGCATAACAGTCACATCACACCGACATACAATCCAGAAGTCGCTTACACAATCACATTTAGTGGACGGTACGCCATAGTCACATGTGAATGCAGGTGCAGCACCTTTAGCAGCCATCTCACATACAATCTTTCCTCCCCCCAGTGTCATTAGTACTCACAGGACTGTGCTCTTGGTAGACACCTTCCAGGGACCCTCCACGGAAACAGCCTCACACTGCGATATCATAGCCTAGCCTGAAAGGCCTTTTGCAATCCTCCCTAGCCCCCACCTCCACACAGCCGGCTCCTCCTGAGTACAGGCCCACTCCTTCTGCCCTCCTGCATGGTCCAGGGCCTACACATGCTGGTTTGTAGGTGTGGGGTGTTTAGCTTCCATGCCCCAAGTGCACTAGTTCTTCTCCCAACCTGCATTTCAACTGGACACTGGCTTACCCATGACATCACAGCAGCATACCTCCCAACTTTCTGACATGGTAATGAGGGACACCTATTAGACTAAGTATGTAGGCATAGAAAACACCCCTGCCGCACCCCCTTAAAGAGGAATTGTTCAAAGAAAAATAATTGGTTAAACCCACAATTGCTTTTTTACCACTGCTTATCCTTTATATTGGCTTTTGGAATTCAGAAATGTAATGATAGGTTTAGAACTGTAAAAAATGTTATGATAGATATGTAGTGCATTTTATATACAACTATATAGATCAGACCAAAATGAGGGACAAATGAGGAGGAAAAAGGGACAGAGGGGCATGACATGTATTACCAGCAAAAGCATATACAGTACTCTTGTTTTCATACATTGAAGTAAGCTGCATTATGAATTGGCTGGCAACACACCTTAAAGGATAAGTTCACCCTCAAACCAAAAACCCCTGCATCTATAGACCTCCACAATCTAACACTAACCTATCTAGTCATGTAAAGATGAAATCAGTATACCCTCTTTTTTTGAAGTTGATCCGACCCGATCTCACGCTGAGCTGTCAGCTGCGGCTTCGCTGTGGAGGCGGGTGCAGAAGACACAGCCGACAACGGAAGCTCCATAGTAAGTCTATGGGTGACGTCAGATCCCATTCATTTTACAGCCATTATCAGCCATGTCAAAATGAAAGGGGAAACGAGGGGGTATAGCAATGGGTGTTTAACTGGTGAACCCTCTGTTTTTGAATAAACTTTACATCAATACATAGATGTCAAAAAGTACAAAAGTGATTTATTGGTACATAAAAAACATATCAATCAACAAAAAGGCAAATAAAGGCGCATAAACAAGTTAATATATGATCTGTTTCTTTGTACTTTAGAGATAACCCCTATCAGGGTCAGGACACTCACAAGATGACTGGTGGTCCCCCCTATCAGTGGTCCCGGTGCTATTCATTCTATAGTTTTCAGTTATTTTAAGTGGCTCTGCAGCACAATAAAAAATCATTTTCATTGCATTTGGGTTATAAACTGCAGCTAGCATAAATTGTAGGTAGCAAATAAACTCATATAAGAAAAAAATGCAGCACCTCAAAGTCCATTCATAAAAAACACATGCAGACTAGGATTTCCAGAGTGTGTGACATGAATAGCTATCCAGTATCCATATATATGAAAGTCCATATAACATAGAGGACACCAAAAGTGTGTTGGTATGACAAGCTGCAGATAACAAAAAAATCTCCTCCACTGACACCACAGCACACCAGGCCTCTTACCCCAAAATATGGACCTCTAGATCATAGGGGGTCTAGAAGAGCTCCAATACTCCCCTGGTTTGCTCTTGTTCAACAGACATGGCATTAGACTAAGTCTTGTTGACCCCTCTCAGGATATCTCTTCACCGGTCATATATGCCATAATGAGAGCATACCACGCCTCATAGTGTAGTAAGTTAGAATCTTTAAAGGTTTATTAAAAAACTATTTCAATATACTCATAATATTCCAATAAAAAAAGCATGTCAAATAGCAAATGTCTGATGGCATTTTACCAACAATGTGGCCGCGGTCCGTGCATACTGCCATGTGCCGTATAGTTCCCAGGCTCTACCCTACGCATTTCGTCCGATCAGAACGTCGTCAAGAGCATGACTACTGGCTGTCACTTCATACATCTCCTGTTGACTCCCATCAGGTCCAGTATACCAACACACTTTTGGTGTCCCCTATGTTATATTGACTTTCATATTTATGGATACTGGATATATTATCAAGTCACACACTCTGGGAATCCTAGTCTTCATGTGTTTTCTATGAATGGATTTTGATGCACTGCATTTTTTCCAATCTGCAACACGATGCACATATATCCTTGTGGTAAAGTGAGGCAAAAAGCACCTGTAACCAGGTGTTAATATGATGCATGTACATGAGCCTCTACCTTCCTAAAACATGCATTTTTATATACTGCAGGTGCCATTGGCAGTGGCATTAAAAATGTGACCTTTAAAAAAAACACAGAAAAAAAATATATTCTGACAAGCATGACAATTGCTCCCAATGGTACAATAGACACATGGAACAAAAGTGGATTAGCTCCAAAAAACATACACCAGGCAGCATCAGTAAGGTATTTTTTACTACAATATGCATTTGAAAGCATGGCAAAAACATTCATGCATGGGAATTTACTATGGCCTCTTTTAATTACATTTAATTTTTACAGTCAGTTGATAATATATCAGTATGTACTTTGAAAAATAGCTAATGGCTAGATGTCAGATTCCTTAGGGTTCATGCACACAGACTTTTATAGGCAATTTTTATTTCTAGCATTAAATTGATGGTGCTTTCTGGAGCCACATGTTGTGCGCAAAGTCTGGTATACAAGTGAATGGCATCAGTGTTTTTCTGTACATGTGCAGCTGACAAATCTCCTGAACGTGAAAGTTTTGACTTCGGAAAACACGTCGGGCGTGCATGCATGGGTAAATGCTGATGCAAAGAAGCCTTTCTCTTTACAAGAGTATTGATGGCCATTCACTTGTATGGCAGGCTGTATGCAGCATGTGTGGATCCCTCGGTGCAAAAAGCCTTTAAAAATCCTTGTGCACAAACCCCTAAAAAATAAGTTACAGCATTGCATAGCTTTCTTTTGTGGGTGGTTATGAGAAATGGTTTTCCCAAAAAGAATAGTGCACTAAACCTGTAGGCAAATAAGAGAATCTGAACCTTCAAAAAGTGGAAGAGTGGGATTGATAATAAAGTTGGCAGTGCCTCCACCCAGGACAGGACCTCTGTGAACAGAGGGGTTTTTCTTCCTGGGAAATTAACCAGTAATCTAATCAAAGTATTTGCGGGCAGAGGAGCTTCTGCAACCAGCATATACCATTAACCACAGGAATATAGAGGTACACCAGTAAGGAAATATTACAAGCTTTATATAGGAAAATAATAGTACCAGCACATACAAGGAGGTAAAGAAGTATTGATCACCAGCTGATTTTGTACGTTTGCCCACTGACAGAAATGATCAGTCTATAATTTTAATGCTAGGTTTATTTTAACAGTGGAAGACAGAATAACAACAAAAAAAAAAAAGAAAACTGCATTTCAAAAAAGTTATAAATTAATTTGCATTTTAATGAGTAAAATAAGTATTTGACCATTTAGCAAAACATGACATAGTACTTGGTGGCAATCAGAGGTCCGACTTTTCTTGTAGTTGGTCACCAGGTTCACACACATCTAAAGAGGGATTTTGTCTCACTCTTCTTTGCAGATCCTCTCGTACATGTGCTATCTTGAGCAGGGGGACCTTGCGGGCACTGCAGGATTTCAGTCCTTCACTGCATAGTGTGTTACCAATTGTTTTCTTGGTGAATATGGTCCCAGCTGCCTTGAGATCATTGACAAGATTCTCCCGTGTAGTTCTGGGCTGATTCCTCACCGTTCCCATAATCATTGAAACTCCACGCGGTGAGGCCTTCAATAGGGTTGTAGACCGAGGGAGATTGACAGTAATTTTGTGTTTCTTCCATTTGCGAATAATCGCACCGACTGTTGTCACCGTCTCACCAAGCTGCTTTGCGAGGATCTTGTAGCCCATTCCAGCCTTGTGTAGGTCTAAAATCTTGTCCCTAACATTCTTGGACATCTTTTTGGTCTTGGCCATCGTGGAGAGATTGGAATCTGATTGATTGATTGATTGATTGATTTTCTTCTGTGGACAGGTGTCTTTTATACAGGTAACATGCTGAGATTAGGAGCACTTACTTTAAGAGAGTGCTCCTAATTTCAGCTCATTACCTGTATAGAAAACACCTGGGAGCCAGAATTCTTGCTGATTGATAGGGGATTAAATACTTAATTCACTCATTAAAATGCAAATAAATGTATAACTTTTTTAAAATGCAGTTTTCGGGATTTTTTGGTTGTTTTTTTTTTTTTTTTTTTGTCTCTCACTGTTAAAATAAACCTACCATTACAATTATAGACTGATAATTTTTTTGTTAGTGGGCAAATGTACAAAATCAACAGGGAATCAAATACTTTTTTCCCTCACTGTACAGTCAATGTACAAACAGATTTTATCAGCAAAGGGCCTGATATGAGTCTTGGTTTAATTTTGCACACATTCCCAGGTATTCTATACAATATAGTTTTTTATGAAGCTACCTCCAGATGAATTTTGCAGCAAAGTCCAATTGCAGAGGCCCCTGAGGATGATGTAGCATCTGTCTTCGTGTCCCAGACCTGAAGACAAGATCTGCAGTAATGAGGAGAACCTCCAACCAGACTGGAATGCAGTCCTGGTTTTCTGGCACTATACATGTGAGATAATAATAGGACAGAGACACGCCATGTGTCACAGGGATTCAGCAATAAAGCTATGAGTGGCTGCAGGTAGACTACAACCACAATTTCAAAATAGTTGGGAAGCTGTGTAAAATCGTCATGAAAACAAAATGCAATGATTTGGAGATCTCATAAAGCCATATTTTTTCATAATAGAAAACATATTAAATACTTAAACTGGAAAAATGTGCCATTTTAGGAAAAAAATAAGGTCATTTTGAAATTGATGGCAGCAACATGTCTTAAAAAAAGTTGGGACGGGGCAACAAAAAGCTGGCAAAGTGAGTGGTACTAACAGGGGAGAGCTGGAAGAACATTGCAACTAATTAGGTTATTTGTCAACAGGTCAGTAACATGATTGGGTATAAAAAAAAAAAAAAGAGTAACTTAGAGAGTCAGAGTGTCCCAAGGTAAGGATGGGCAGACGTTCACCAATCTGTGAAAATCTGGATCTAAAAACAATTTCAGAATGATGATTCTCAACATAAAATTGCAAAGACTTTAAATATATTATCATCCACAGTACATAATATCATCAAAAGATTCAGAGAATGCAAGGGACAAGGCCAAAATGCAATATTGGTTGGCCTTAAACTTCAGGCCCTCAGATGGCCCTGCATTAAAAACAGGCAAGATTCTGTGATAGTTCCAAAAATCATTGTCTATAAACACAGTTTGCCGTGCCATCAAAAATGCAAGTTAAAGCTCTATCATGCAAAGAAGGAGCCATACCTAAACATGATCCAGTAATGCTGCCATCTTCTCTGGGCCAAAAGCTCATTTAAAATGGTCTGTTGCAAAGTGGAAAACCATTCTGCTGTCAGACAAATCAAAATTTGACAATCTTGTTAGTAACCATGGGCGCCGTGCCCTCTGGACTAAAGAGGAGAGGGACCTTTTGGCTTGTTATCAGTGCTCAGTTCAAACGCCAGCATCTCTGATGGTATGGGGTACATTAGTGCGCATGAAATGGCTGGCTTATACATCTGGAAAGGCACCATCAATAAAAGACATATCCAGGATTTGGAGCAGCATATGCTCAGGCAAAAATGGAACAACATTCTTCTCATTTACAGAGTTTTGGTAAAAGAAGAGGGGATGCTACAAAGTGGTAAACATGGCCCTGTCCCAACTTTTTTGGAATTGGGACTGTACTTTGCCAGCTTTCTGTTGCCCTGTCCCACTTTTTTTGAGATGTGTTGCTGCCATCAATTTCAGAATTACCTTATTTTTTTCCCTAAAATGGTACATTTTCTCAGTTTAAATATTTCATATGTTTTCTATTTGTGAACAAAATATAGGTTTGTGAGATTTGAAAATCATTATATTCTATTTTTTATGTAGATTTTACACAGTGTCTCAACTTGTTTTGAAATTTGGGTTGTATTGGAACATATAAATACTTGCATAATCATCTGTTCTAATCTGGCATTAGTAGCATTGCCAGGACATGTAGCTAAGACCTTCTCTCTCTCTCCACTTCCTCCTTCCAGGATCTTTTCCCAACAGCCCCCGAGTCAGGAAGTGACATAAATAATTTTACATTGCAGTGTAGCAGCTGACAGCTGAGGGCAGCAGATCCCTTCACATAATACAATTGCAGCTAGGAACAATTCATTTATTTTTATTTTTCTGCACTCTTTGCGTTAAAAAGAATGTTTATTTAACCACTTAAGCCCCGGAAGATTTTACCCCCATTCCGACCAGGGCGTATTTTGCGATTCGGCACTGCGTGACTTTAACGGACAATTGCGCGGTCGTGCGACGCTGTACCTAAACGAATTTGGCGTCCTTTTTTTTCCCACAAAGAGAGCTTTCTTTTGGTGGTATTTGATCACCTGTGCGATTTTTTGATCACGCGCTATAAACAAAAAAAGAGCGTCAATTTTGCAAAAATAGCAATATTTTTCACATTTTTTTATATGAAATTCCCCAAAAAAAAAATTTAAAAATCAAATTTTTTTTACTTTTTCGGCCAATTTGTTTTATGCTACCTATGTTTGGTAAAAAAAATCGCAAAAAGCGTATTTTGATTGGTTTGCGCAAAAGTTATCGCGTTTACTAACAAAGGGAAAGATTTCTGTCATTTTTGTTGTTTTTTCTTTTAACGTGTAATGGCGGCGATCTGCGATTTTTTTTGCGGTACTGCGATATTGCGGCGGACAGATCGGACCCTTGACTGACATTTTTGACACTTTTGGGGTTACCAGTGACATTTCTACAGTAATCAGTGCTATATATATGCACTGTTACTGTAAAAATACACTGGTAGTGAAGGGGTTAACTTTATTTGGGAGGGAGGGACTGTGTGTATCCCTAGGGGCGTGCTTTCTACTGTGATTGGCTGGGGCTTGAGCTGTATGGACACTGATCAACGGATCTACATACTAGATCCGAGTGATCAGTATCCTAACAGCAAGGAGAATGACAGGCAGCTTGTTTACACAAGCTGCCTGACATTCTCCCTCTCCCCCGCCGATCGCCGAGTGACCGGCGGACATCAGGTCCGCCGGTCACACGCGCGGGGGGGTCCGTGACCACGCGGGAGCGGGAGCGCGCCTCCGGGGGCGCGCACTCGCTCCCTAGACCCTCACAAGCTAGTGACGTAGCCCTACGTCACTTTGCCTGTGAGGGGCTGACTGCCGACGTAGATCGGCGTTAGGCAGTCGGCAAGTGGTTAAAAGTTGCAAAAATGTACATTAACAAGCTAAAAGCTTGCATGAACACAAATGAAAATGTGTACAATAACTTTAGATAACCAGTAAATATGCATGCAGGTGAAAAAAGCTCCCCGTTGAAAGGATTTAATCTCTCTAATTGTCCTCGTGCCCATTGTTTTCAGGACAAAAGGGATAGGAAATTCAAAATGTTACAGTTGCCAACCCCTGTAAAAGAAAGAGGGCCACAGCCTAAAGGCTGGACTTTAGCCCACTGTTGACAGAAAATGGGTGGCAGAATGAAGTGCACTTCTGTGATTCAAAAGAGAATCCTTTTCCTTTAAGGGGAAATCTTCCAATAAGGACACTTTTTCTGGTGCTAACTGTCTAAGAGGGGATTTCTTCTAACTATTGAGAATTTTCCTCTAACTTTATATTGCATCTCTGGGAAAGAAAATGAGGAGAAACTACACTGATAGGGATACTGACAGCAAAAAATAAAATGCAAACAGGCGGTTTTAACTATCTTCTTTTTTTTTTTCTTTATTAAGTCATGTGGTTTTCTGAACAAGATCAAACATTTTTGGAGGATATATCAGTGATGATATTTCTGGTAAAAATGCAAATCCCTCATTTCATTAGAGCCCTATTTGAGTATCTACTGGCTGGGAATTATTTTTGGTAGATTTACAGAACAATGGTATTTTACAATTGTCCTGCAATACCAGAGTTCACCTATAGATGCAATCTGTCTCACTTCCTCTCTCTTTTATACATTTGTGTGTGTGTGTGTGTGTGTTTGCGTATGTGTGAGTATATATACATACTGTATATAAGGTGATAGATAGAGATAGATAGGTAAACAACTTTCTAATTACCAAAAGCAAGAAATATTTTACTTTACAGAAATTGCCACAGACTGTATTTTTTAGTGAGTCGGCTGTTTCAACTTTGTTGCAGGGAGAGCGCACACAACAGTGTCTCCTGGGAGCTGGTTCATGCAAAGAATTATCCTGCTGAGAGAGTGGAAATATACCCATTAGGCATTCTTCCTGCAGACACCAGGCAAACCTGATCAGAATTTTTAAATATGCCTTTTTTTTTCTTTTCCACCCCCACCTACTCCCAGTCATTTCATTTCCACAAGATTAAAACAAGGCATTTTCTTCATTGTGAGACAATGTATTTTTTTTTTTTCAAACATTCAAACATATACAAGGCTATTTTTTATTCTAAAATACAGAAACAAGCAAAATATGCAGATTAAAGTTGCTACATGGCTATACATAGGCAGAAATGTAAGAATGACAAAAGTAGCACATGAAAGTGATCACAGACTGAAGCTGAAGCTTGGCCCTGGAATTGAGGAAGGCAAATTATATTTACAATGGTAGCATTTATCAAAAAAAAATTCAAGCAGCCGAAATATGGGCAGTTATTGCTTTTGATCATTATTTTTACAGGTTTTAGCGCCACAGGTTTTCAAATTTGCCCTAAATATGCTTATTGATACTGATTTTTTATGCTGTAAATTTTATCTATAAACTCTGGTTTAACATTGGGTAGAATGGGGAAAAGTTAGAACATCTGTCAGGCTTTTATTGTTATCTTTGTTCTTGCATGGAAATTTCACTTCAGTGCTCATTAGGAAAGGAAGTGAGCAGAATCTCTCCAACGGAGACTCAAAGATCTATAAAAGCACCTTTTTTTTCAAAAGGGTAGTAAAGGATCTTTGTCACCATTGTAAAAATAATGATAAAGACTTAACACATATTTAAAAAAAAAAAAATTGAAAATAGTTAAAAAAAAGGAGCATCACCAACCCTCAGGAGCCATTTCCAGCCATTAAAAACCCACCACCATAACTTCTCCTTTGACTCCTTTATCCTCCCCATTGACTCCAAAGCATGTCACCGAAATGGCAAACATTTGTAAAGCCTAGAACCTGCTGAAAAAAACTGTACTAAGCTTATTGCTGCAGCTGCTTGTTTTAACTACTTGAAGTCCAGGCTGTTTATACACCAACTAAGGATGGCAAATGGGTAAATCCAGATACTGCTGCCCATTCCATTAACCCGTTTGCCTTGTTCAGGTCATTATAGGCTGTTGCACAACTCTGTGGTCATTGGACCACGATAGCAAATAATGTATGCCCTGTGTAAATATACAGTGTAAATGTTTCTATAAGAGAAAAACAGATTGTTTCCTTCATCTTGGGAAGGATTTAGTTTTTACTTCCACCATTGCTGCCACTCTTCAGGAGTTCAATTCTAAGGGCTCTTTCACACGGGCGGTCCGATCAGATCCGCCTGTCAGTTTTTTAGGCGGATCTGATCGGATCCTCCATGCAGCTCTATGGGGCAGCAGGTGTCAGCGGAGGTCACCTCCGCTGACACCCGCTGCCATCCGCATCCGATCCTGTGCTGAAATCTGGACGGATGGAAACCCTATTTTTCCATCCGTTCAGTAATCGGAGCGGATCTGATGAGAGCGGACAGGCGGTCCGCTCTCCTCCGATCCCCCATAGAGGGCAGCGGGTGCTGAGACACCTCCCTCTCTGCTCTGCAAGCGGAGACGGAGCTGTCATCCGCCCGGCTCAGCGGGGATCGCGGATCGATCCCCGCTGAGCAACACGGATCCGCCTGCGGAGGCGGACCGTGTGAAAGAAGCCTTACAGTTTAAAAAAAATGGCACTCTAAATGGAAGTTAGTTGTACATTCAGAAAAAACATAAAAGCTCTTGGGTACTGGAAATAGGGGCCATATACCTGGCAGGCTCTACTCGTTATTTGAATGGAATAAACATCCAGATAAAATTAGGAGATTTGCCATATGGGGATTATTGACGTGTTGCCAAAAACTGTACATTGCCCTTTTGAAGTGAACCTGTGCCCATACTATGCACATTAAAGTATTTGCATCTGTTAAATCTTGAACAAGCAGTTAAAACAGTTAAGTGAATGCTAGAACAAAAACAAAAAAAAACTAAATATGTATATCTCTGCAATAAATGCACATTTCCTTATGTTGTATCCCTCAGAGACTCTGCAAATGCAGGAAAATACTTGTTGATATGCCAGAAATGCACTCAGCTTCTAACTTCCACATGTCTTTTTGTGGAATAAAACTGCAAGAATTGGTGTCAGTCCTGCCTAGGTAACTCTGGTTAAATACTCAGAGCCTAGTTGCAAGGAGCAGAACTGTATTAAAGTTGTAGTTCAATGATGCACAACAAGCTTGGTGGGAAGACAACCAGACCGGGCACACTCACAGATTATACATCGATGTGTAGCAGTAATAGGTTTTAGATGTGCCAACAGCATCTGTCGAGGGGCAGAATGCAGTCTGGCTGGTCCGTTCCCAAGTGGGGAGGCTTCCAGGAAGGATGGAGGGTACCTGCACTTTCCCTAATTATCTGGACCTCACCTTGATGCTAAGCACTGTCCCTGACAGACGGATGACAGTCCGTACTCTATCCACTCGTGAAATGCAAGCCAAACCAAAGAGCCAGGGTCCTAAATAGACTCTATATAGGGGATAGAACTGAATGGACTTTGTTGGCACCATGACAGGACAATTAAGTCATAAAAAATTGTATTTTTATTCTGAAAATGTTAAAAATATATGTATATGTACAAAACAGACATAAGACAAAAAGCAAAACAAGACTAAAGACAAAGTCTTAAAAGCAAGCGTAGCTGCTGATATGATAGTCAATGTAACTATAACCCCTATAACCACCTCATTGGAAAAAGTAAACCGTCTATTATATAGTAAAAGACAGAAAAATGGACAACCCGTGGTTGTTATCAATAAACTTAATTGGCAAATAATGCGGTTCCAACGATGATGGTGGTTTCAAGGGCTCAATATTCAGTAGCAGTATTCTCTTTCATAACATTCTCTACATGTTTCACGCCAGGTGCACTTCTTCAGGAGAAAATCGTTATGTGGAGACTGTAGACAGAGAGTATACCCCCTAAGGGGTTAATATAGCGCTTTCTGATTTTACTAACCAAGGGTGAGCAATTTCTTGTTCACACACCTGTATAGTGGGTGTTTCTGTAAGGGAATATTTCTATTCCTTAAAGGTGGTGGCAGGTGTAATAAAGTGCAAATGCTAAATGAACAAATAAGCTCAATAAATGTGCAAACGAGAAAAATTTGTTAAATTAATTATGTGTACCACACAAAGGGCAATGTGATATCAAAATATAGTGCAATATCTTAAATAAAAAATGAGTAACAGAATTAAATTACATAAGTGTGCAAACTGGGATATTACCAAGTAAAAGTGCAACACTAAGATTAGCTGAAGTGATGACAGATGAATAAGTGCAACACTAAAACAGAAGTCCATGCAGTGAAAGTCCAAATAAAGTGTTCTTGTGCAGAAATGTTCTTATTTATATGACTCCAGTAGTTGAGATTGCTGGCAAAAAACGGCAACTTCTTAAATAAGGGGTGCAAACTCACCAGATTTGGTGGGTCCTGACTACCATACGGCAACAAGACCTTCCGAGCTTGTGGCTTTACAAAGCCTCAGGTAACTGCTGGCTCACTATGGTCCTCACCTCCTATGATTGGGAAACCGATCCTCAGAGTCCAAATACAGGGGAGAGTAAAAAAATGCTCCAATGGTGCAGTACCGATACAAAATGATATTTTTATTTCCAAATCGAATAAAACACAAGTAAAATAGCCAACACGTCAGCTCTGGGTGATTGCCTGGGAATGGGGAACGGCGATTGCCATTTTGCGTCCCACCAGGCTACCCGGAAGCGTGCGGCGTGCGTTCCACCTGACGCGCGTTTCATCAGAGCATGATGACGTCTTCTGACCTCTGAATATCCCGGTTTGCACACTTATGTAATTTAATTCTGTTACTCATTTTTTATTTAAGATATTGCACTATATTTTGATATCACATTGCCCTTTGTGTGGTACACATAATTAATTTAACTCATTTTTCTCGTTTGCACATTTATTGAGCTAATTTGTTCATTTAGCATTTGCACTTTATTACACCTGCCACCACCTTTAAGGAATAGAAATATTCCCTTACAGAAACACCCACTATACAGGTGTGTGAACAAGAAATTGCTCACCCTTGGTTAGTAAAATCAGCAAGCGCTATATTAACCCCTTAGGGGGTATACTCTCTGTTTAAATTTTAAAACTATAGCAGCTGCTTTTTAACGTTCTTTACTTTTACACTAAAATTAATCTATTTATTTATTTATTTACTATCACCTTATATCCTACACCTTCCAGAGGCGCGAGGATATATACCCCATAGTATATATCTCATTCCTTGCTGATGTGGAGACTGTAGTTGGTCTATAGAAGTAGAGGAAAACATAAGAATTTTTGAGATTCATTCAAATCTGTTAAAGGCATAACAATTCTCAGATATAAAGAATATAACATTTACACATAGCATGAGAACAGATTAGGTGTATCTTCTTACCAAAGTGAGAATATTGATAGCAGAGTACATAAACACTATTTTCTTTTTGTATAGTATCATCGTTTGTGGTCACACGGCAGAAAGTAAGCAGAAGTCCAGAGGGTCCAGCACCAATACCAAAAAATGGTGGAGGTGGGGGGATATTTAGAATAAAATTGGTACATCAATCTAAACATAATAAAAAAGACATAGTAGGAAAATGTATATTGTAAATTAATGAAAGAAGGAGAAAAACGAGAATGACAAGGATGAATAGACTCTGCCTGACCCAAAGATAGCCACAACTTCACAAAGTCACAAGGAACACAAGCATCTAATCAAATGCTGCCTTTCTGTGACCAAGGAGATCATAGAGGAACAAGGCTCCTCTCGACTTCCTCCTTCTTCTGCTTTGCCGCTATGAGTGAGCGCCACCTGCATTGGAGAGCACAAGGGACATTACTTACTGTTAATTTGATGTGTCTCTTGTGCTGCTTGCTCCTGTAATCCTTAAACCCCCACCCACACCCTTGCATCTCAATTTTCTGGTGTGACAGGGTTTTCAAGAACTGAGGGAGCTGTGACAGGAATTTATCAAGTGTGCCCAATCATGCCCACCCTTTTTGCCCACCTCCTCCAATTATAGAAGCTGTACTAAAACTTTTATGAATGAAACACAATCCATAAGTGGAGGATGGGTGGATGATTAAAAGGTCCACCCGCTCTATTCATAGATCCTGTTTCATTCATAGAAGATATAATAAACCTTCTATGAATGGAGGAGCTGAACCAAAAGGGCGGGGACAGTTGGGCACACTTGAGAAATGTGCACAGGACATAGGGAAGCTCTGAAAATCAGGTGATGACATCAGCCAGCCTTCATTTCAGGTAAGTAAAAAAACAGGGGTTGCCAAGAATTTTGGGGTGGATTTAGATTTGCCTGGAGATAATGTAACATCTGTAGCCACCCTGCCCTAAGCAGGAATGACGTCCTGCATGGTTGTGGCCAGCCAATGCTAAGTTGTATTCTGTGGTTTGCTCAGATTCCATCCAGATTCAGCCTGTCAATTCTCCCTCTGTAGGTAGGTGACACTATCACCTCTGGTTTTAGTAAAAAAAAACATTACAATAGATACAGCTGCAAGAAAAAGTATGTGAACCCTTTGGAATGATATGGATTTCTGCACAAATTGGTCATAAAATGTGATCTGATCATCATCATCTAAAGCCCCGTACACACGTACCGAATGTCGGCCGAACGATCGGCCGTCTTTTGTCCGGTGCTGTCCTGTCGGCTGAAAACTGCAAAAGACTGCACATGAATTTTGTCGGCCAACAACAGCCGACTGCAGTAGTGATGTCATGTGATGGTTAACTTTCCGTGTGTTTTTTCTTTTCTGAGCATGCCCAGTCTTGCTAATCGGCTGTTTGTCGGCCGAATTCTGTACTGACTGGCGAACAATCGGCCGTTCTGGTGTTGGCCAACAAAAATTTTAATGCCTGCACACCCGATTCTGTTCGGCTGAAAAGTCGCTGTCGGAAGCATCATACTAACAAGCCGACAATCGGCCGATCGTTCGGCGGCCAAATATTTACGGCCGACAATCGCTACATGTGTACGGGGCTTAAGTCCCAACAATAGACAATCACAGTCTGCTTAAACTAATAACACACAAAGAATGAAATGTTGCCAAGTTTTTATTGAACACACCATGTAAACATTCACAGTGCAGGTGGAAAAAGTATGTGAACCCTTGGATTTAATAACTGGTTGAACCTCCTTTGGCAGCAATAACTTCAACCAAACGTTTCCTGTAGTTGCAGATCAGACGTGCACAACGGTCAGGAGTAATTCTTGGCCATTCCTCTTTACAGAACTGTTTCAGTTCAGCAATATTCTTGGGATGTCTGGTGTGAATGGCTTTCTTGAGGTCATACCACAGAATCTCAATCGGGTTGAGGTCAGGACTCTGACTGGGCCACTTCAGAAGGCGTATTTTCTTCTGTTTAAGCCATTCTGTTGTTGATTGACTTCTATGCTTTGGGTCATTGACCTGTTGCAACACCCATCTTCTGTTGAGCTTCAGCTGGTAGACAGATGGCCTTAAGTTCTCCTGCAAAATGTATTGATAAACTTGGGAATTAATTTTTCCTTTGATGATAGCAATCCGTCCAGGCCCTGACGCAGCAAAGCAGCCTCAAACCATGATGCCCCCACCACCATACTTCACAGTTGGGATGAGGTTTTGATGTTGGTGTGCTGTGCCTCTTTTTCACCACACATAGTGTTGTGTGTTTCTTCCAAACAACTCAACTTTGGTTTCATCTGTCCACAGAATATTTTGCCAGTACTGCTGTGGAACATCCAGGTGCTCTTGTGCAAACTGTAAACGTGCAGCAATGTTTTTTTTGGACAGCAGTGGCTTCCTCTGTGGCATCCTCCCATGAAATCCATGGGATAACAAGCAGCATTATTTATTCTCCAACAATCTCCAGACATGCAAATAACACAATTAGACTTCTTACTGGCAAAACTTTTGGCCACGGCCTTTATTAATTGGTTTTCAAAATATTACACTTTTATTAAACTTCAACTTCACATGAATAACGACATCACTTATAACTTTTAACTTCCAAACCAAATTTCAACTCAGCTATTAAAGCTCAAGCTGAATAACCATATCACCATATTCTTACACTGTCCCCAAACAGACAGAGGACGTGCACCTAGCACCTCCTCTGTCTACCCCCAAACCGCGGCCTTCTCAATGCATGCCTGGAGATTGTTATTGAATATATCCATCCCTATTTCGGACAAATGAATCCCATCGCCCCTATACAACCCTTTAATGTTGCCTTCTAATTCTAAATGGCGAAAGGAAAACCCATAACCCAAAGACATGAACTTCTCCATTATTCTATTGATTCTTTTACGAATCTTATCCCCATACCGGCCAACACTTAAACTTGTCCACTGCAACCTGGGAATGATTTCGGAAAAAAACACCACCGAGCTAGGGTATATAGCTTTTATCGTTCGGACATAGTGTTTCATCTAAAAAACCAGATCCAACGTTCTCATATGCCCTATGTCATTCCCACCCAAATGTATTATCAATACATCGGGGTGGGAACACATACCTGCCATAATTCCTAATTCTGTCAGAAGATCCGCCCACACCATACCCCTAATTCCATGCCAACAAACGGTATATAAACTTGTATCCAAACCAAGGGATTCAGTATAGCTTCTAGTAGCTGCTCTTCTTTTCGCCCAAAAGATATATGAATGTCCGACTATCCACACTATCCAGGGAATACCTAGGTAATTCAAAAAATATAGTTAGGTCTCACATACAACTTAAATGCATTTGACTTCCATCTTCCAATTTGCTTAATTTTCTCAGTTTTTAAACCTAACCTTGCAGCCTCAGTGGCCGCTCCTTTTCGGAATGAATGTGACGATATTACTACATCATTTAACTTACAATATCTTACCACTTTTTTCAATACTGACTGTAATTGAAATCTAGTCATGGGCGAACCATCCTGATGGATAAATTAAAAACCTTCCTGCTTTGGTCTATCAAGTAAATATTTGTTTAGCAAACTCACTGGGCATACCAACCTTTTACCACACCTTGCTAAAGTAATCCAACAACCCTTACCTTCTTGATCCGTCTTTGACCGCTGCAAGAATAAATTAATGCCCTCCGAAGCAGCCCGAACATTATCAATCCTTAAACCATCCTTACCTTTTCTATTTTTTGGAACTAATTCTGATATCCTCAGGGCCGCAAAAAAAAAAAAAAAAAACAAATTGAAAATGCTGCCCTAAACATATCAGCCTCAAACGGTGAATAACAAATTTTGTCCAAGCCTACACATAACTCGTTTAGCATCTGAACTGTAATAGGCTTTCTTTTATCTACTGCTAGGTTATTCTTTTTATACCCTTTCAACGCTTGTCTTATAGAGAAAAACTTCGCTAATGAAGGAAATGAGTGCAGCTGCAAGAAAAAAGATACTCCTGATACAACCCTATTAATATGGGACCAGGAGTACCTCCTTTCCATTAAATTGTTCACAAATAACAAAGCTAAACTTTCGGACACTTCAAACTTTCTTATACCAATCGAATTAAAAAAAGACAGCCATAATAACCACGCTGCCCTGTAACCCGACCAGGTCGAAGGAGCCAGCGACTTTATAATGTTATCCGCGATCACACTATATCCCATAGTTGCGGGGGGCAAGTAGATGCTTCCGCGTCTGCTTCTGGAAAAAGCTGGAAGAAATGATTCATGTGAAATCTCGATAAAGCATCAACTACCACATTACTTTTTCCTCTTACATACTTCGCTTTTACCCACAAATTAAGGCACAAGCATTTATAAACCAAATATCTTAACAGACGAATCACCGGTTTGGACCTGGATGTTAGACAATTCACTGAATATACCACTCCCTGGTTGTCAGTAGAGCATAGAATCCTCTTGTTCTTAAAATAAGGACCCCACAGCTCTATAGCAACAATTATCGGAAATAGTTCCAATAAAACTATATTCTTAACTAAACCGTTCTTAAACCATTCTAATCGCCATCTAGCTGCACACCAATGCTTTCTCCATATTGTACCAAAACCAGCAGATCCTGTAGCATCAGAATATAAACTAAAATCCTGATCGATGATAAATTCATCCTGCCATGCTGATCTCCCATTGAATTCTCTCAAAATTTTTTGCCAAACTAAGAGGTCCTCTTTCAATTCTACTGTAACCCTAAGATGCGTGTATGGGTTTGTAAGACCTGCAATCGCTAAGTACATCCTGCGAGAGAAAATACGCCCCATTGGGAGTACCCTCGTCGCAAATGCCAACAAACCCAACAGCTGCTGCATGTTCTTTACAGTAACCTTTTTAAGCCCAATTACCTTTGCAATTGTACTGCAAATGCTTTCAATTTTTTCTTGAGGTAATCTATATTCCATATTTACTGAATCTATTGTTATCCCTAGGAATTCAATGCAGGTGGTAGGATATACTGTTTTATCTTCTGCCAATGGGATGCCAAATTTCCTGCACACTTCAAAGAACTTTTCAAGCAAAACTACACACTCTTGGGAGTCTGGACTTCCTATAAATAAGTAATCGTCTAAATAATGCACCAGATTACTCGATCTTGCTTCCTTTGCCACTACCCACTCCACAAATGACGAAAAACTCTCAAAGTATGCGCATGAAATAGAGCAACCCATTGGTAAACATTTTTCAAAAAAGTACATACCTTCAAATTGGAAACCCAATGAGTTAACACTCTCTGGATTAATTGGCAGCAATCTAAATGCTGATTTTATGTCGGCCTTTGCCATCAAAGCCGCCTGACCTATTTTTTGCAATTTACCAATCGCTTCACTAAATTGATCATTCAGGGAACATTTTTTTGGGTAGCATAGATGATGTATTAATCTATAACTGCCTAACTCCTTCTTAGGTATGATTCCAAGTGGTGACAAGCGAAAATTTGGAAAAGGAGGAAAACTGAATGGACCTGCTATTCTTCCTTCTTGTAAATCTTTAATTAATTTGTTTCTAACAATATCCGAAAATTCATTTACCGATTTTAAATTCTGCACCCAACTACAGCCTAAACCTTCAAAAACTGGCAAGTTAAAACCAGACATAAAGCCTTGTCTAATTAGCTGTGCTGTCACTTGGTCTGGGTAACTGCACAGCCATGGCTCCATGTTTTCCAATTTCACTGGCGTTTTGGCTTTTTTGAAAACTATCCCTTCCAGATTGCTGAGACAATTTTTTGAAACATTTGCTTATTGGGTGAGGTCCAGTGCAAAACGCACACTCATGCCGAAATTTACAAGAATTCGGCCACCTGCATTGCGCGTCATTAAATGCAAAGCAAATACCTTTCTTGTAGCCCCCGGCCTGGTTACTCACAACTGTACTGTTCAAGCGGGGCAAATTAGGTCTCTGGGGAACAAATAGGTTCAGCCAGAGCCCAACATCCTTACTACCCCAACCATACTTGCATGTACTGCCATTTTTTGCCTGAATGCCTCATCATAGAAAAACCAACCTGGTCCTCCGAAATTTCTATAGGCTTCCAGTATTATCTCTATGTGCTGGAATAAACCTGTACTAAGCTCAGGAAACTTTTCACATAGAATGCTGGACAATGTTACAAAGGCTTGAAGCCAATTATTGAAGGATCTAGGTACTGGCTTCTTTTTATCCTCCTCGTTTTTTTTTTTTTTTTTAAATAATATTCCTTTTGACTAGGGAGTAAGGAAAATAATTCTATATACTCTCTCCGCCAGATCTTTTCCTTTGTGCCCATGGGCACATGAAAACCAAGCGGCGACAGTATACAAGGCATCACCTCTCTATCTGATTTTTCAATCTCTGGTGAAGGGTCTCTACCCGCCTCTTTACTCACACACCAATTCGCTGGTGCTTCTATTGGCAGCTTTAATTCATTACCATTCATATGTGTTGCCCTATTCTCACCCCCCCCCCCCCCCATACTGATGCAAAATCATCATTCCTATCAGTTGTGGGGGCTGCTGACAATTTATTCACAAGCTGCAACAAAGTTGCTGACAATGAGGACAACACACCTAGCTGCCCACACTCACCACTATTTAGCCTTTCTTGGTCTTCAATTACTTCAGCCTCATTAACTGAAACCACACCTCTTCTGCCAGGACCTGTGTTAACACCCACAGCGTCCCGCCTTGCATAATCTAGGTCTTCTCTTCTCCTTTGGTGTTCAGGCAGGTTTACTTCTGTCCCCGCCTCCCAGCGGGACCTATATGTCTTCTGCTCTGCCCCTTTACTCTTCTCACAGCCTCTTTTCTTCTTGTCTTCCAACTCCTCCCTCCTTTCTTCTGCTTTGCTGCGCACTGGCCGTGGGCTATATGGCTTCTTCATTCCTCTTCCTCTGCGCTCCATCCTTCTGCCTCGCCCAGCTCCACTCCCCCCTCCACCTTGCTGCTCCTTAGTCACCGCCTCAATATCTTCCCTCACAGACTCTGCACCGCTGCCTGCTTCTTCAATACAGCCTTCCACCGCTTGAGGTGACATACCGCTCACTCCAGCTTTCTCACCAGTCTCTTCATGCCGCGCAGGCAGGCTCAAACAATGCCGAATCCACACCTCTCCACCTTCAGCTTCAGCCCTTTCTATCAGCTGTCTGAGCAGAGTCTTCATCCTGAGGTAAACCGCCGACCGCCACAGAAAATAACTCTTGTCTGAGCTCTGCAGCTTCTCATATCCCGCGGCGTCTGGCGCCAGTTTTCAGTCAGCACCTAATATTTATAGACCCCAGTGGGCTTCCAGAAGCTTCTAGTAGCCTCCAAAGTTCCCACCTATCAGGTACCACCTTTATGTAACCACGCCCTCACCTGCAGGGGGAACCTAGAAACCTCCCGCTGCGGTAATCCCATGAGGAAAAGGGGGGTCCTTGAAACCCATTCCCCTTTTCCCAACATTCTTGTTTAGTGTTTTACGTATTGTAGATTCGCTAACAGGGATGTTAGCATTTGCCAGTGACTTTTGTAAGTCTTTAGCTGACACTCTAGGATTCTTCTTCACCTCATTGAGCAGTCTGCGCTGTGCTCTTGCAGTCATCTTTACAGGACAGCCACTCCTAGGGAGAGTAGCAGCAGTGCTGAACTTTCTCCATTTATAGACAATTGTCTTACCATGGACTGATGAACAGCAAGGCTTTTGGAGATACTTTTATAACCCTTTCCAGCGTTATGCAAGTCAACAATTCTTAATCGTAAGTCTTCTGAGAGCTCTTTTGTGTAAGGCATCATTCACATCAGGCAATGCTTCTTGTGAAAAGCAAACCCAGAACTGGTGTGTGTTTTTTTATAGGGCAGGGCAGCTGTAACCAACACCTCCAATCTCATCTCATTGATTGGACTCCAGTTGGCTGACATCTCACTCCAATTAGCTCTTGGAGATGTCATTAGTCTAGGGGTTCACATACTTTTTCCACCTGCTCTGTGAATTTTTACATGGTGTGTTCAATAAAAACATGGCAACATTTCATTCTTTGTGTATTATTAGTTTAAGCAGACTGTGATTGTCTATTGTTGTGACTAAGGCTGGCCATACATGTTCAACTTTTGTTGTACAATTTTCTGTTAGATCTACCACAAACCACATAATATGAGGTCAAAGCTAAACAACACTTTCCCTTGCATCTAATTAGGCAGGCCTTTGTACTACATAGTTGAAGGTAAATTTCAAGAAAATTGTCCAGAAAATTGTCCAGAAAATTGTCCAGAAAATTGTCCAGAAAATTGTAAGAAAATTGTATGTATCGTGTATGGCCAGCCTTAGATGATGATCAGATAAAATTTTATGACCAATTTGTGCAGAAATCCATATCATTCCAAAGGGTTCACATACTTTCTCTTGCAGCTGTATGAATTATGAATATTCATATTTTCCTAGCCCACGACTAGGAGTTTATTTTTCCAATGGTGTCTTGTCATAAGAGTTATAAATATTCAGGGCTGGAAGTTCTCTTCCTTCCCGGTTGTTGCCAGGGGAGGATCTGCACGATGGAGTTGCTTATCTGGACCTGCCTAGGTGGAAGATGGCTGCTGCTAATCTTTACTAGAGGCAGGATGGAGTCACATGGAGGCTGATTGACTCTACTGCTGAAGATGGAATCTGCTGTTGTCTTTGCTGATTTCTAGAAATTTCTACCAGGGGTAAGGTCAATCCTAACTTGAGGACTCTTATCCTTGTGTTGTGCTTATGTAGTGTTGTAGTTCTGCCTTAATTCTAAGCATCCGCAACTGGAGATGTATATGACGAAAAATTTGTTTTATTTTGTTTCAGATTAATTTGTTATTTCAGTCATTTTGTTTTGTCATGTTCCTACATTAGAATGATCAATTTTCAGAATATGTTTTGTATATTTCGGATTTGTTTCATATATTCGTTGTTCCAAATCCATTTACTTGCGACTTTGGCTTTGGCCAATCATACAGGACAATACAGAGTGTGACACATATTATTGAACTTACAAGACCCTCTAAAGTCGCAAAAGAATGAAACAAATGAATACCAATAAATTTGTTGTTTTCGTTATTTTTTTCTGATTCATTGACATTTGTTTCTGATTCGTTGATTCTTTTAACATGATAGCTACACTACATTATTGATATTTCACAGTCCCCATATGGCAACTTATAGGGAATGGTATCATAGAACACATTTTAATAATAATTGCAAATTATGTATCCAAATCTCTGAAAATATAACTTGTGAAAATGGTAACGGAACACATTTTAACAATAATTGCAAATTATGTGTCCGAATCTCCGAATACTGCAAATTTCTTATGAATTTAAATAGTAAATAAATGAATCGTACATGGCTATCCGCATCCCTAACCCTCTCTCTAGTTCAACTGTGAATAATAAACCCCTTTTTATTTTACCTAAAAGTGACTGGCAAACTTTTGTCCACATGTCCCACTCAGCCTAAAAGACTCACCCTTGAGGTGAAATATCAGCCTACCCTATGTCTGGGTGTCCCACCATGCCTCCAGGGGTCAGGGGGGTGCTGCATGTCATACAAAACATGCAAAATGTAAGGATTGTACAAAAATGTATTTACCACCAGGATTGTATAAAGTGTACCTTCAATCAGTCAAGCTCTCTTTGAGCAGTAGTTTAGCTCAGATGCCAACTACCTGAACATATAGGTTTAAGCATTTTTTTTTTTTTTTTTTTAATGGCCAGAAATATTTACATCTCTACCAGTGTGAATCAGCGATTATTCTGCTTCTTGTGTTAAATTAGTATTGATTTTTTTTTTTTTTTTTTGCAATTATTGTTAAAATGCGTTCTATGTTACCATTCCCTATAGGGTGCCATAATGGGGACTGTGAAATATCAAAAATGTAGTGTAGCTATCATGTAAAAATATGTTTTCTGCTATTACTTATTAGGCTCAGTTAGTAAGTTAGATTTGTTCCATAAACTAAAACTTCTTTGATTGACCTATTAATATTCTTGTGTAACATCAGGTGTCCATTCAGCATTACACAGAACGACTAGTGGAGGAACTGATGTGAATAGATTGTAAATAAACTATGAAGTGAGGGTAGAGTTAATTTAATGAATCATGAGACTGAAACACATGGGAATATATTTACAAAGAATCATGCAACATTAAATAAGTGCAATTCCCACAATTTTTATTTTGCCAGCTGTAAATCATTTTCAGTGGTGTAATGGATTTGATTTTACATTTTGACAAGTTATTTTGTTTGTCAGCATTACTTGCTTCTGTTCCGCTGATGTTACATCCACGCTCTCCCTTATGGTCCATGCTTTTATCTTCCCCCAGTCCTCTTCCATGTTTGGCAGCTTTGGCCATTGTGATTGGCTAGCCTGGGATTACCTAACTTCCCGGCGTGCAGGAGTTAATCCATCCCGGCACCTAGGAATACCAAGGTTGTACAATGAGATACGCATGGGCAGCTCATTGTACAATCTTTAGAAATGTACTAACAGGAAGGTATCTTCTGAAATAAAATCCTTCCTCTAGCAATTTTTTTTTTTAAGCTAGAGTTTCACTTTCTGAACACATTCTAAGAATTGTTTTATATCTGTGCATAACTAACAGTAGCGACTTTGTGCTTCTTAAGTTTATTTCTTTACAGGTTTTTAACTTTCCTGAGGTCACATTTACAGTAAACTATACTTATGTTCTGCGCTGCGGATAATCTACTTCAGGTGCATAAACAATTACAATACCAGCTGCATACTTTTGGTAAATTATATGCTTAATTTTCTGAATTATATATATATTCTGTAAAAGGATACACATGTTCCAACGAGTGTAACAATTATTACATTTAAAGGGAAAGTACATTTTGGTAATAATATTTGTATTTTGAGCATTTATAAAGCACACTGTACATTTAATGTAAAAATAAATGATAATAGTTTTGACTTTAGTTGTTTTTGAAAATGTTGTGACGCAACTACAAGGCCATAAACTTTATCTCCAACGACATATAGGGCTTATGCAACCTGGTGTTCTATTTATCCCTTGCATCGATTTAGACAGTTTAACTCGATGAATAAGCTCACATGTTGAGGAAATCAGACGATGAAAAGCTTTTCAAATTTTCAGTTTAATGGAGGATACTCATAGGTAGAAAAACGTTAATGTTGTAAGCCAGAGAAAGGGAGGGGGGAGGAGTATACAGAAGTACGGTGAGAGAAATAGCTCAGCTTAGAAAGGAGAACACAGCCTAAAGAAACAGAGCAATGATAAAACAAGTTATGAACACAGGGAAATGATAATAATTCACATAGTGTAACAAACAAAAAACCTATCTTCAAACAAGTCAATGTTTGTGTCCCACCCATCTTTCTAGGGAAGCCCTGTTTATTTTTTATGTACCTTGCCTTTGAAACTGAATAGCCATCTCTAAAGGCCAACTTATATCACCACCTGACGTGAAGCTATTCCTGCCCATAAGCAGAAGTTGGAGAAATTTACAGGTCTATATCCCATGATATGGATGGGGGTTGCGGAGATTAGTCAACTAGCGTGCAGTTGGCTGGTTGGGATGACTGTTCTCCTTTGCAGGAAATGTGGTTATAGCAGGCATCATTTAATGATGATTTAATTGTGAAAGAAGTTGCCCCAACAATAAATTTGTGTGTAATAATATAAAGAAAAACTACCTTTTTTTAAATGTATATATTTTTTAAATTATGTATGTATTGTCAGGGCAGCCATCAGAAATTATAGGGCCCCTTACACAGCTTTAGACCTGGGCCCCCTCCTAGGCCTGACCACCAACATTCCCCAGAGCCCACCCACTGGCTGTCCCACCAAATTTCGCCACAGGCCACCCCACCCTATCAGCCTACTGGCCATCCCACCCCTTTTTTTCTTTTTTTTTACTGCATTTAGAGTGCATATAAAGAGCAGCTTATGAATTTTCTTTTTTTTTTTGCCATGAAGGGCCCCCCTGACCCCCAGCCAGGGCCCTTTCCTCTGAGCCCAGTGGCATTCGTGGCAGAATGCCAGGTTTGCCAGAGTTCGGTGTAACCTTTGCAACCCTGGTAGTTCCGACACTGGTTATGGTTTATTATTTTTTACCATTTTGTATTTTCTTTTACAATTGTATTTTTTGTTATTTTTTACATTTTTTTTAGGAGCCCTGTTAGGGGGCTTTGGTGAGATGTCAGGGGTCTAAACACACCTCTGATGTTTCACCTTTGAGATAGAGTAAGGAGATTGAGGACACAGCCCCCAATCTCTATCTCTACAACCTCAGCTGCACAGAATGAATAGACAGGAATAGCTCTGTATAGAACTTCCCATTCATTTACAAACTGATCACAAAAGTAGTTTGCTATGCCTCAGTTATGAATGGATAGAGTCAGTGATCTGTACGGATCACTGACTCTATTCATTAACACTTCAGCTCTGGAAGGTTTTACCCCCTTAATAACCAGGCCATTTTTCGCGATATGGCACTGCATTGCTTTAACTGTCAATTGCGCAGGCGTGCGACACTGTACCCAAATAAAATGTATGTCATTTTTTCCCCACAAATAGAGCTTTCTCTTGGTGATATTTGATCACCTCCTTGGTTTTAAATTTTTGTGCTATAAACAAAAAAACACCAACAATTTTGTAAAAGAAAAAACAATATTTTTACTATATGCTATAAAACATTCCCAAATTAAAAAAAAAATTAAAAATCGAATTTTTTCATAAATTTAAGCCAATATGTATTCTGTTACAAAAAAAAAAAAAAAAATCATAATAAGTGTATTTTGATTGGTTTACGCAAAAGTTAGTGTCTACAAACTATGGGATACATTTATGGACTTTTTATTTATTGTTTTTACTAGTAATGGCGATGATCCGTGATTTTTAGCAGGGCTGCAACGTTGCTGCGGACAAATCTGAAACTAAGTGACACTTTTTGGGGATTAGTGACACCAATACAGTGATCTGTGCTAAAAAAAATGCACTGTTACTGTATAAATGACACTGGCAGGGAAGGGGTTAACACTAGGGGTGATCAAGGGGTGATCAAGGGGCGTGGGGGATGGATTTACTAGAGGAAAAGAGAGATCTGTGTTTCAGCTTAGAGATTTCTCTCTTCTTCTTGTTTACAAAGGCAGACCGCTATTCTGTAATTCTCCTGCATGATCGCGAGCGCTCCGGCGGCGCACGTGTCCCCCCAAGAACCCGTGCAATAAATCACGTACCACGTGCCCTGCCACAGTATATATGCAGTAGGCGGTCCTGAAGGGGTTAAGGCAAGGAAGGGGCTGGTAAATTACATATTTATCGGGTCCTTCCCCGCTCTCTATCCTGACACATCCCCTGCAGCAGCCGGCGAGAGACAGGTGGAGGGAAGCCAGCAGCACTGTGAGGGAGGACAGGGTGCTAGGAGTGAACATAGGTGGACCAGGAGAGAGCACAGGGGCCCGGGGGCAGCAGAAAGAAGCTGAATAGGAGGGGCAGCATGAAGAGTCACCAATCCCTCTATTTTCCTCCAGCAGCCTCTAAATGCCTGCGTAAGGGAGAGGAGGAGAAGTGAGGATTCAGGGGCTGCAGGAGGGAAATAGAGGAGTCTAGGGTTGGATATAAAAAAATCTAATATTCATAGGCAATTTTTCATATTTACTTAGCTAAGATAATTAGGCCAGGTAACTCTTTCTACTTAATTCAATCACCAAAAATGTGTCAAGGCTGATGTTGATTGTCCAAAAACATGATTGAAATTGTGAAAGTGTTTGAAACCAGACTGTTCTATATGGTGATATAAATCTGAGACAAGTGTTCATTTTCGAGTTCCATGGTAAACACATAGACTGTTGGCAAATTGCTTTGGGTAGAGATGTTAATATGGCATTATACTGTATATGAGGGCAGATTGTGCCAAATGACCCTGCCCCTCTTTAGGTATGATCGTTCCAGTCAAGCCTAAATGGCCTCTCATGAACAAGTTGTCCTTTCAGTCTAAAATGCATACCTCACTATCTTTAAAAGAATGTCTCCTATACTTAAAGAGAAGTATGGCTTTTGAAAAAAATAAAGATTTATACTCACCTAAGGGGATGAAGCATTGGTCTGATGCTGCACCAGCCCCCCACTGGCTCTACACCAAGAACTGAGCAATCAAACACTGCTTATCGCTTAGTTCTTCCCTCTGCTCTGAGCAGACAGCTGTGACTGTCAGTCTCTGGCTCTCTGCTCTGCCCTCCAGTGCTCACTGGAGCAGCGGACTAGGGAGGGTGTGGAAGCGGCAAGCTCAGGCTCTCAGTGGTTCGCTGAGATGCTAATCGAGGTATCGGTCCAGGCTTCTGGGTGGATCCCGACTTTTAGCTTGGGATCTTTTTGGAGCCTGGGCCAGTTGGGCGACGTCAGTCAACAGCGGGCTTTAGCCTGCCGTAAGCTGAAAATGGTTTCACAGGAGTACAGAATGAACTGCACTCCTGTGATCCCCAGGGAGAGTAAAGCCATAAAACACTTTGGCTATACTTCTCCTTTAATTTAAACAGAGGGACTGCTAGGTCCAGAGTTCATTCTACTTTTGGGCTCTCCTTTTGTTCAGAGGCTGTTTTGCCTTCCCCATGTACTCTTCACTGCACTGGATTGCTTGTACTTTGATTATTTCACTTGTGTTCGGATGTTGGGTTTTTTGATGTATAAGCTTCTGTTTCAGGTATGCTTTTCTGACACTCCAGCCATATATGGGACGACTATATTACTCCGTGTGTCATGGTTCTCCCCACTTTTTGTTGATTCTGTGTTTTTGCTAGAACTTGTTGATGTGCTATTGAAAGCCCAGTAGCTTAGTAACAAGCACTTTTTCCTTGCGGAACTGAGTTGTTTGGTTTGAATTCTGGTCAGGACACTATTTGAATGGAGTTTGCATATTCCCCCTGTGATTGCATTGCTTTTTTCTGGGTACTCTGGTTCCCGCCCACATTCCAAAGACGTACTGGTAGGTTAACTGGCTACTGTCTAAAATTGGCCCTCATGTATGTTTGCATATGAGATAGCGATAGGACACTGTCATGGTCTTACCTTCTTGCTGTTCTCCTTCGTTTGACATGTGCTGGCGGCCATCTTGGTTTCTGGGTTTCTTGTAGCCTCCCACCCTGCGGCTCCTCCTTCCCACTGGGAGGAGCTGGATACCTAGCTCATATATATAGGAGGTCTGTGGCTTCAGTTCCCTGCTTGGTCCTCCTGTGTTCACATGCTACTAAGACTGCTGCTACTTCTGGTTCCTGTTCCTGGCTTCGTCTGTCTACCCTGCTGGTTCCTGATCCTGGCTTCGTCTGACTACCCTGCTGGTTCCTGATCCTGGCTTCGTCTGACTACCCTGCTGGTTCCTGCCCCTGGCTTCGCAAAGACTCTGCATCGGTTTCGCCATCCGTTTGGACTTTTGCTTTATAGCTTGTTTTTCAATAAAGCTTTCTTATTTTCACTTATCTGTTGTTGTACGTCTGGTTCATGGTTCCGTGACAGACACTCTTGGAACTTTTTAGAACATTTACTTAAAAACCCTTGCAGATACAGAAATAATATGAAACTCACAGATTCCTACATACACACTCTAGTTAATCCTTTCTTCAGGCTGCCCTTTCAATAAAGTCCTTTCAATAAAGCCCAAAAGCCATCATCTGTACCCCGATTGGGTACCCAGCAAAGGGAAGCCCCCCAGGAATAGAGTCCAATTACATGTGTCTGTAGTCCTCCCTGCATTCTCGTATCCAGGAACCCAGGACTCAGCTTGGTTGCCTCCCCTTGTATTTATTGCCCACCACAAGGAGCTATACATATAAGGGGAGGCCACAAGGAGCTATGAACACCCGGGAGCTGGCAACCTTAACCCCTACCTAACATCTGGACAGACTAATAGACCAGAGTGCTAGAATACACTTTATTAGAAAAACAGTGCAAGTTAACATTATTGGCACCCCAAAAGTTGGCACCTGCCTACATGCCTCTGCTGTGTAATCAAGTATAACTGCCTGGCTGTATACTGTATATGTCCACATGAAATAACATTTCAACACTCCAATTATAAAAGTAATAACTTCACAGCTTTTTTATTAGCTTTAATTAATTGCTTGTTAAATTAAATAGAGGATTTCCTTTTGTACCATATTTAATATTAAACAGAGACATATGTTCCATTAATATCAGCATAATCTACTGTAACTAAGGCAGCTCTAAACACAGTGCTTCTTAATGTGCAAATTAATAGCCTGTTTAGGTTTGATTTCCTGCTTCAGCCTGAACTGTTGGAAATCAATAAAAAAGATTCTATTGAGTGCTATGTTTGATTAGCACATTATGCTAATCAGGGCACATTTAGTCAACTTGTGCTAATTAGATTTATTCTATTTAATGAGACCTGATGGCATAGAAGTATTTGCTACTTTTATCTATTTACACAACAAATGTAATGACCCACCATTGTTGGTGGTAATAGTCATATGAGGCAAACATAGGCTGTAGAGGTGTACTATAGGGAAATATAATGGCTTATTCTGATAGAACAGATGTGTTATATATTATAAGAAAGCTAACAATACACAGACTGATATTTAAAAGTAACGCAAAAGATTTAAACCTTGTTAGTGACAAACATTTTCAGATGGAGGCTGGCACCGACAGCCCACATATAGCAGATAAAATAAGTATTGAACGGATCACCATTTTTCTAGGTAAATATATTTCTAAAGGTGCTATTGACATGAAATTTTCACCACATGTCGGTAACAACCCACGCAATCCATACATACAAAGAAACCAAAACAGAAATTAAGTTATGTGTAAGAAAACGAAATGACACAGGGAAAAAGTATTGAACACGTAAAGAAAGGGAGGTACAAAAAGGCATGGAAAGCCAAGACACCACCTTAAATCTAAATTAACTAACAATGCCTTAATACCTAAGGAACCAAATCTGGCAGACGTACTTTTTTTCACAAAACGAGGGTGCGTAACCCACTGCACCATAACCAATTGGTCTAAAACATAACTTTTCTTACCTTATATATAAATGATGGTATGTAAGATTATAATGTATATCCACTTAACCACTTGCCGACTGCCCCACGCAGATATACTGCAACAGGGCGGCTCGGCTGCGCAAAATCAAGTAGATCTACGTGATTTTGTGCACGCGGTCTATGTGGCGCGCACGCGCCGCTGGAGCCGGCCTCCCACGATCGCCAGAGAAACTGACAGAAGAACTGCCTCCTTATGTAAACAAAGCAGGTGAGTCTTCTGTCACACAGGCAGGGAGAGCTCAGGAGTTTCAGCTAAGCTGAAATCCCGATCTCTCTGTGCCTGTCGCAGAGCCATCCCCCCACACAGTGAGTAAGCACAGTTAGGCATACTTTAACCCCTTTGATCACCCCCAGTTTTAACCCCTTCCCTGCCAGTGTAATTTATACAGTAACAGTGCATATTATTTAGCCCTGACTACTGTATTAATGTCACTCGTCCCCCAAAATGTGTAAAAAATGTCAGTTAGGGGTCCGATCTGTCCGCCGAAATGTTGCAGTCCCGCTAAAAATCGCTGATCGGCGCCATTACTAATAAAAACAAAAAATTATAAAAAGTCCAAAAATCTATCCCGTCGTTTTTAAACGCTATAACTTTTGCGCAAATCAATTAAAATACGCTTTTTTGGATTTTTTTTTTTTTTTACCAAAAATATGTAGCAGAATACAAATTGGCCTAAACTGATATAAAATTTTTTTTTTTTAATTTTATTGGGAATGTTTTATAGCAGAAAGTAAAAAAAAAATTGTGTTTTTTTTGTTTATAGCGCAAAATCTATAAACCGCAGAGGTGATCAAATACCACCAAAAGAAAGCTCTATTTGTGGAAAAAAAGGACATCAATTGTATTTGGGTACAGCATCGCACGACCGCGCAATTTTCTGTTAAATTAATGCAGTGCCGAATTGCAAAAAAATGGCCTGGTCATTATGGGGGTAAAACCTTCCAGAGCTGAAGAGGTTAAAGGGGAACACTCCTAAACCTTGTGGTCTGCCTTCCCAGAAGAGTTGAAGCTTTTATAGCTGAAAAGGATGGGTCAACTCAATACTGAACCCTACAGACTAAGACTGGGATGCCATTAGGGTCATGTGTGTTTAATGGCATCCCAATACTTTTTGTTATATAGTGTAGGTCAGCCTGAGAAAGACCTTCCCTCCTGTTCCCCATTCACAGTAAGCTGCCACCCTTTGCACAGATGAAATTACAATTACAGTGTACCTGTTATGAAAGAAATAAAGTAAAGAAAGAAAGTATTGAATACGTCACTATTTTTTCTAAGTAAATATGTTTCTAAAAGTACTATTGACATGACATTTTCAGTAACAACCAATGCAATCCATACATATAAAGCCACCAAAACAAATAAGTTCAGGAATTGGGTTATGTGTAATAAAATGGAATGACACAGGGAAACACGTGAAGAAAGGGAGGTGTAAAAAGGCTAGAAAATCAAGACGCCAGCTAAAATCTATCAATAATTAGAAAGCAATCCTGCCCTTTGTCAGTGCAAATTAATATCAGCTGGTTTTGTCTCAACTGATGGTCCAGTAAAAGGTGTTTCACTACCAAGGTGTCACACAAGAAACATTTAATGATGGGTAAATGCAAACAGTTCTCTCAAGACCTTCACAACCTTATTGTTTCAAAACATACTGATGACATTGGTTACAGAAGGATTTCTAAACCAGATTTAAGCTGGGTTTTTTGTTTCAGAAAACGAGGGTGCGTAACCCACCGCACCATAGCCATTTGGTCTAAGATATAACCTTTTATTAACTTATATATAAAAATTTTGGTATGTAAGAATATATATCCACATAATTCATCCCAAAGGTGTTCTGTCTGGTTAATGTCAGGACTCTGTGGAGGCCAGTCAAGTTCCTCCGCCCTCAAACTCGCTCATCCATGTCTTTATGGACCTTGTTTGTGCACTGGTGCGTAGTCATGTTGGAACAGGAAAGGGCCATCCCCAAACTGTTCCCACATACTTGGGAGCATGAAATTGTCCAAAATGTCTTGGTATGCCAACACCTTTAGAGTTCCCTTCACTGGAACTAAGGGGCCAGGCCCAACTCCTGAAGAAAAAACCCCACACCATATCCCCCCCTCCTCCATATGATTTTGATCAGCGCACAAAGCAAGGTCCATAAAAACATGGATGAGTGAATTTGGGGTGGGGGAACTGGGCTGGCCTGCACAGAGTCTTGACTTCAACCCAGAAGAACACCGCTGGGGTGAATTAGAGTGCAGACTGCGAGCCAGGCCTTCTCGTCTAAATTAATGCCTGACCACACAAATGCGCTTCTGAAAGAATGGTCAAACATTCCCATAGACACTCCTAAACCTTGTGGGCAGCCTTCCCAGAAGAGTTGAAGCTGTTATAGCTGCAAAGGATGGGCCAACTCAATACTGAGCCCTACGGGCTAAGACTGGGAGGCAATTAAAGTTCATGTGCGTGTAAAGGCAGACGTCCCAAAACTTTTTGTAATATAGTGTATATTGACCAACCTGGGCTGAGTTAAACATAGAGGGGGGAATTCATCAAAACTGGAGCAGACAGATTCTGGAGCAGTTGTGTATAGCAACCAAACAACTTCTATCCTAGCTTTGTTCAGTTAAAGCCCAACCTCCAGGAAATTGAAGAAATCCACCCTTGCAGTGGCCCACACAGAGAAAGAGGTGAATGCTCATTTAGTTTAGAGGCACAGGTTAAAGGAGTAAATACTTACCTTACTCCTTGCTCAAGCAGGCTGCTTGCAGTGATGCAACCGGTTCAGTGCAGTTTCTCTAAATGCTGAGATTGGCTTCAGTCGCACTCCAGCCTCCTCCTCCTTACCATACAGGCTTAATGTTCCTGTATTGTACGTGTTAATGTGCAGGCTCCACCCACAAACAAGAACTTTGGTTGGAGAAGAAGAGCGCTGGAGCCAGCAGGGGTGATGAAACAGGTGTGTGATAGAGCCTCTTGTGAAAACCCTGTAGACATAACAAGCAGTTAACTCTTGTGTGGGGGGGGGGGGCCACTGCAAGGGGGGATTTTTTAAATTTTAAATCCTAACTCTACCATTTGCACCATGTTACGTGTTACAGCCCTATTTAAGATGTAACATGTTATGTTCTGTTTCAAATGCATTAACATACCTATTTAGACCCAGTCTGTCCAGACAGTATGTTCACCTGCTAACTTGCCACCATCCATAGGCAGCTTAACTCTTCAAAAAGACAAAAAAGTTGAATGCAACATAATTTTCCTACAACTAATTGCATTTTACAGGGGATGTTTTTTTTTTTTTTGTCTTTTGAAGTGTAAGAAGACAATGACTTCCCTAAGCTGTGCCACTGTTAATAGCTAACACTGACTGAGGGAACATTAAAGAAGGGGGGAAGGATTAGCTAGGACTAAACTAGCGCTAGCACTAAATGGGAGGGGTGGACATAGGGGGGAGACCAGAATCACATTAGAAAACAAGTAACTATCTAAAGTAGAACTATAGGCTAAACCTTTTTTTTTTTTTTTCATTTTGGATAGAGTAAGGGAGGGTTATAACTAGGGATCGACCGATTATCAGGAAGGCCGATATATCGAGGGCCGAAATTGACTTTTGCCGATATATCTGTATCGGCCCCGGAACTGGCCGATATTGCCGATATTCTAAATATTGCTTATGTAAGGGTAAAATGATGTCACATAGCATAATTCCGTTTACAAATGTTATTGAATATGCCACTCACATATGTACAAATTAAAGATATAAGCAATGAAGTGATGTCATGACATCAGTTCCAGATACTGGCGCCAGATTAAAAAAAATGACAGCATTCAAAACAGCCAAACTTGGCGTTTTGAATGCTTTTAAGTGCAGAGGAGGGGTTTAGGGTCTTTTAGATCCCCAAATCCCTCCACAAGAGTACCTGTCAAGTTAAAAAAAAAAAAAAAAAAAAAAATTTTAAATGTATGAAAATATCGGCCAATATCGATATGCATTGGGCAAAATATCGGTATCGGCAACGAAAAACCGATATCGGTCGATCACTATTCATAACCCCTGTCAGATTGTGGGAGGGTTTTAATGATATGGTAAGTCCAATTTGTTGCACCAGTCATCTTCATTATAATAAATACTATTTATTTATACAGGTATATAAAAAAATAAAGTTTAGCTAAATGTATGTGAAACATTCATTTAATTTTTGAAATAAATACATCTTTGTAAATCCAAGTTAAATAATTATCATATGTTAAAAAAAAAACATATAAAACAGTTTCACATTTAGGAAACAATGCTTTTTTTTTAGATATGAATTAAAGCAATAACATCTCTTTGTTAGTTTATATTCTTTATATCTTCCCACACTGGTTTGCATACATCCATGCAGTGAAATTGAAAGGTGTTTATCATTTTCTAGTGTTTTCAGCACTCAATGCAATAGCACATGAAGTACGGACCTGTAGAATGCTTCTAACACAAAAGTGTGGGGAATGTAGAGATAGAAATCAATGTGATGTACAGGCATTAGGAACTTATGTGAATAGAGCAAGAACCAGGGTCTAGCTAGCATGCTACTTCAGCGTGAAAGATAAGCTTTATTCAGCCATAGGCTGTACAGAAAATTCACAGTTCTGTACTGAAAAGATAAAATTTAGCTTTATTTGTCCTGTCCAAGCTGAAGCATGACACATTCATCTGCACAATACTAGAAAAAAAAGGCTATGCATGATGAAATACTGTCAAATTGTATATGAATAAAACACAGTGTTATCACAATGAGACTCATGATATAACATAGTGCTATATGCATTAAGGTCCCATATCCTGTGGCAAGCGCTGGAGAAAAAAGAAGAGTCTAAACTGGTCGCAGCAAATGGGTAGCTATTCTAACTTGTTATAATGTGAAAGTCTTTACAGTTCATGCAGAAGTTGAACTAGTAAAAGGTAGCAGGGTTGGTTTTCCAGGGCACAGAGAAGGGACGCAACAAATTTCACACTGGGAAAAAAGAAAAAAAGAAATTAATAATTCATGTGTTCTTTATTAGTAAATTCATCTGGTGATCACCAGCTGCCAATCAGGAGCCAAGGACTTGACGACACAGGTAGCTCTATGAGAGAAAGAATACACAGAACTGATGTTCAGGAGACAGATACAATTACTGTTACAAAACATCTTTACCAGAGTTGGGCAAACAGTTCGAGCCAAGCAAAAGTTCAGCCCAAACATCGCCTGTTTGATGAATACCCAAATTTGCAGGTCAAAAACTGTCAAAAAGAAATAAAAAATACACACAGTTTTTGGCAATTCCCTTATGAAAAAAAAAACCAATGTCCCCTGATGTAGATCCATCATTGATCATGACACCCGCCGCACCACCGAACCCAAGAAAAGAAAGAAAAAAAGCTCCGCCCTTGTCGAAGGCTCCTCGCTGTCTGCCTTCTCCTCCGTGTGACAGTTCTTAACCACTTTACCACCGGAGGATTTTCCTGCTAAAAGACCAGGGGGTTTTTTGCGATTTTTTTCTGCGTGACTTTAACGGACAATTGCGCGGTCGTGCGTTGCTGTACCTAAATGAATTTCACGTCCTTTTTTTCCCACAAACAGAGCTTTCTTTTGGTGGTATTTGATCACCTGTGCGATTTTTTTTTTTTTTTTTTTTTCCAACAAGTTTATTGAAGAGTAATGAGGTTAACAACATGTAATTATACTTTTCACATTGTATGTAGAAAAATAACAATCCTATCTGATCCAATAACATTATAAACGAGTAAGTATCAATTTACATTAGGCAAAAGAAATAGTCAGATATCAAGGAAAACGTATGCTGTAACACGTATTAATACAGGAATGATAAAACTGAGGTGATTCGCCCTTTAGAGTGCGAAGTTTTATGTTGAATCAACATAGCCCATGAAATATGGCTGTTAAGGGCTAACTTCTTTTTTTTCGCTTAATCAAGCTAAAATAACATAAAAAGAGGAAGTATATCAAAGAGGAAGTAGGGGAGCGGACCCTCTGACCCGCATTGGGTCCGCAGGGAAGGGGGAGGAGAAAGCTAGAAAAATGAGATGGAGAAGAGGGGAAGGGAAGGCAAGGAAAGTGGGCGGAGGGGAGGCGGGTAAGGACCGAAGCAACTTATGTGTCTAGGTCACTATAAGAATCATGGCTATAATAACTGATAATACGGAGGAGGTGGATTAACTAATTATTAAATGAGTTAATAAGCTGTTCATATTCGGCGGAATATCGGAAAATGATCCAATCTTTCCATATTTTGAGATATTTGTTTGGAGAGTCATGTACTGTAGAAATTAGCTCCTCCATTTCGGAGATTTTGTTAATCTGTGTGAGCCAAGTGTGTAGGGATGGGACTTTCGTGGTACCCCATAGTCTGGGGATGCAAAGCTTAGCAGCATTTATCATGATCATGGGAAGGGATTTGAAGTACTTAGGAGGCGAGTTAGGGTGAAAGTGCAATAGGAACTGAGCTGGATGTAATTGTAAGTCTTGGGTGGTAATTTTGAGTATGTAGGATTTGACCGTATTCCAAAATGGCTGTATCAGGTGACAAGACCACCAGATATGTAGCAAATCTGCATGAGATTGTTTGCACCTCCAACATTCATTTGGGATAACTTTGTTATATTTGTTAAGCAGGAATGGGGTGCGGTACCATTTGGTAAGTATCTTATAATTATTTTCTTGAATGGATACATTTATTGATCCTTTTAAGATGTTACGATATATTTTTTCCCATTGGGGGTCCGTCAGAGTTAAGTCCAAATCGATGCCCCAGTCATTACATAGTTTGCCAAGTTGTATAGGGCAGGAATCCCATAGAAGGGAGTGTATAGCTGATAGCAGGTGTCGCTGGGGTTGTTGAAGTGCACAAATTTGTTCAAATTTGGAAAGAGGTGCCTCTTTAGGATTTTTTTTCAGGCGTGCGGAGACAAAGTAATGAAGTTGTGTGTATTCCCACCAGGTCAATGCGGGACTAAGTAAAGCATTTTTGAGATCTTGAAAGTTGGGAAATTTCCCATTTTGTAAGAGGTGGAAAATGCGAATCCCTATGTCATTGGGAACCGAACGTAGGGTGTGTGAGGATTGACCCGGTGGGAATTGCGAGTTGTCTAGTAAAGGGGTAAGGAGGCTATGTTTCCGGACTAGTTGGTGTTTGGCGTTTGCTGTATGAAAACAACGAATGGTGGGACCTATTAACGGGTGTTTTTTTAGGGAGTCCTGTAAGGAGGAATAAATTAGCCAAGGGGTACTTTGAATGGGAATCAGAGAGAGAGAGTCTTCCAATTCAACCCAATCCTTTTTGTGCTTCTGTGAGTGCCAGTCTGCTATGCGTAAGAGGTGGGATGCTTGGTAGTACAAGTAGATGTCTGGGATTCCCATTCCACCTTTGGATTTGGGTCTGGAGAGTGTCTCAAATTTAATACGAGGGGCTTTGTGATTCCAGATAAAGGATCTGATGGCCTTTTTTAAAGAGGAGAAGAAGTGTAAGGGCAGTTGAATGGGAATTGTTTGTAGTAGGTAGAGGATACGCGGAAGCACATTCATTTTAACAATTGCAGCTCGACCGAACCAAGAAAAGTGTACCTTATTCCACTTTTTAAGGTCTTGGAAAATATCCTGAGAAATAGGAAGATAGTTTTTTTTGAATAGGTTATTTAGATCAGTGGGGATTTCGATACCCAAGTATGTGATGGTATCCGTTTTCCATTCGTAGGGGAATGATTGTTTACACTGTTCAACTATTGGGTCAGGGAGGGATATGTTAAGTGCTTCCGATTTGGATCTATTTATTTTGAAGTTAGAAATGTATTGAAATAATTTCAATTCTTTTTGTAAATTGGGGATTGAGATAAGGGGGTTGGAGAGGAACAGCAGGACATCATCTGCATAGGCAGCAATCTTATATTGGTTAGAGTTGGAATGTACACCGGAAATGTCAGGATTAGTTCTAATACTATTGAGAAGGGGCTCAAGTGTGAGTATGAATAGAAGAGGAGACAGGGGGCAGCCCTGACGGGTTCCATTGCTGATGGAGAAGGCATTCGATAGCGAGCCGTTAACACGTACTCTGGCTGACGGGCTGTGGTAAAGTGCAAGTATAAGGGACATCAATCTGGGTCCCAGACCAATTGACTGGAGAATCGCTTCTAAGTAGTCCCAAGCCAGCCTATCGAATGCCTTCTCTGCATCAAGAGATAGCAGAAAACCGGTCTGTGAGGAAGAAGAAAGAATGTGGTGTATGTTAAGGGCTTTAAGTGTGTTGTCCCTAGCTTCCCTGCCAGGCACAAAGCCAACTTGGTCAGAGTCAATCAGGGACGGAATGAAAGAAAGGAGGCGGTTAGCTAGTATTTTGGCAAATATTTTCAGATCTACATTGAGCAGTGAAATTGGACGGTAGTTTTGAACTCGTGTGGGGTCCTTTCCTGCTTTTGGTATAACGGAAATATGTGCTTCCAGGAGTCTGGAGTGGCTGGAATTCGAATTGGAAAGACTGTTGAATGTTTTCAGAAAGGGTACGGCCAAGATATCTGCAAAGGATCTATAATAGGCTAGAGAAAAACCATCAGGGCCAGGGCTTTTCCCTGGTTTCATTTGCTTCAGAACCAGATTAAATTCTTCACTCGTAAGTGGACCATCAATGTTGGAGGACTGTTGATTGGTGAGTGGTTTGAAGCCGTTTTGAAGTAGGTAGTCCCTGATAATTTCAGATCTAGAACTATCAGTCGCTTGAGGTTTGTGTTCAGGTGGTAGGTTATAGAGAGAGGTGTAGTATTGAGTGAAAGCTTGTGCAATTTCAGAATTAGAGTGATTCTTTTTGCCTGTGGAGTCTGTTATGCAGTGGATGGTGTTCTGAGCTCTTTTTGCCGCCAAGGCCCTGGCCAAGTATTTACTGCTTTTATTGCTAAATTCGTAGAATAGCTTTTGTGATAGTATGAAGCGCTTCCTGACTTTGATGTTAAAAAACTCTCTGATCTTATTCCTGACCTGAGATAGCTCCTCTAAATGTTGAACAGCATGCGATCGTTTATGTGTGAGTTCCAGTTTCTTAGCTTGCGAGAAGAGCTCAGAAATGCTTTTTTGTGCTGCTTTTTTCCTATGTGCCCCCATTTTGAGCAGTGTACCCCGGATCACGCACTTGTGGGCCTCCCATATAGTGGAGGGAATCATGTCACATGTATCGTTTGTTAGGAAATATTCAGATAGTTGAGATCTAATTATTTCCGCGTTTTTGGGATGCATAATAATAGACTGGTCAAGTCGCCAGATTTTTTCATGTTTATTAATTTGAGGGATCGCAAGTGTGACAGAGATAGCACAATGATCTGAGATACACATCGGATCTATAGTCGCTTTTTTGAGTAGATGAATGTCTTTTTGCGTGATAAAGAGGTAATCCAACCTCGAATATCTGTTATGTGGAGTGGAGAAGAATGAATAGTCCCTGCCGGACGGATTTAGTAAACGCCAAGTGTCGTGTAAGGACAAATCTTGTAGTTGTTTCTTGACCTGTTTAAGTGCCTTGTACGGCATAGATGAGGCCCCGGTTGAAGTATCCACTATGGGGTTAATTGCAAGATTGAAGTCTCCTCCGAGGAGGAGACATCCCTCTTGGAAAGATGTAAGGATTGTGGACATTTCTCTAAAAAAACTAACTTGTGCTGTGTTGGGTGCGTAGATATTAGCCAAAGTCAGTGGAGTGTTCCACAAGGAACCCTTCACGAACACGTACCTGCCCTCTTTGTCAATCAGGGTGTCCGTGATTTCAAAAGGGATGTGTTTCGCTATCAGAATAGAAGCCCCCTTGGTTTTGGCGAGACTGTTAGTCGCGTGGAACATCAACGGAAATTCTCTGACATGCCATTTCGGAATACGGTCAGTCTTGAAATGTGTCTCCTGTAAAAACACTATGTCTGCTTTAAGAGAATGGAGGTAGAGGATTAGTTTGGACCTTTTTTCGGGAACATTAAGTCCTTTAGTGTTAAGTGAGATGATTTTAAGATGTTTGAGTGCAGGTGTGTAAGATGAAGTAGCCATGATGATGAGGATCGCAAATGACAAGGGAAGGGGGGTGGAAAAAGACGAAGGGAGAAAAAAAAAAAAGGGGAGGGGAAGCGGTGGTTTGGGAAGCAAGAAAGAAGAAAAAGAAGAAAAGAGCAATTCCCCCTTAAAGTAGGAGGGGGATCATAGGCCAACAGCAGAGAAAGACCTGCTTTTAACTGCTATGGGGATAGATAATGTTGGATTTAGTCAGCTCAAATGTGAGCTGTGTGGGAAGGTGGTAGGAAGCGTGCGGTGTCTGGAGGGTACCAAAGATCGACCAAAACGTGGGAAAAACCCATGGTATCCCCACCCGACCACCTAAATAAAAACTTATTAGGTGTTCATGTCTATGAGGTAACATTGAACCTGGGATAATAGCAATATAGGAGTAAAAACAACATTATAACTGGAAGGATAATTACCTTTGGCAAGTATAGACAGCACCATCATTATGGCATAGGTCGAGGTCAAGAGAGGAACTGAGTGCACATACCTGTGTCCCGAGAGGAGCACTGGAACATATCACGCAAGAGTAAAAGTTTCTGTTACATATGGTCAGAAGATAAGAAATAGGGAATGAAAAGAACAAAAAGTTAAAAACTTTGATACCATATTAGTATACAACCAAAACAACTTGAGAAATATAGCCATCTAGTGGCATCAATCGGAACTAAACCACAACGGGGATCTTAAAGACACCCATGGCAGTGGATCCCGAGTAAATGCTCCAATGCTCCTCATCCGAACCAATATTAAACTTAGACTAATAAAGAAAGGTATACGATTCTGGGTAAAGAACTAAGTAGAACCAAAAACCTGACTCGTCCTTCAACCAGGCACTTACAAACCCTTGTGGAACCGCTGCAAATCAATGAGAAGTATAAAACAGCACATTAGTTCTTGAGAAACATTATGCATAGGAAGAAAAGAGAGTAGACCCGCCCCCCAAGGTCCCAAGAGAGTCCAGGGGTAGCCACTCCCAAGTCCTTGTGAGCCGCTTCAAATTGGTAAAAAAAAAAAAAAAAAAAAAAAGGGGCTCGCATGAATGGGTTTTCTTCGGGTGTCCAATGTGAATTAGAGTCGTGGTTTAAAGTGCTAAAAATCTGACATCACATTTGTACTCTTGGATACTGCTGCAGAGCGTTCCTAAGGCTGCAGAGCGTTCCTTTAGTAAACATCCTCTCTGACGTTCGATGAAGAAAACAGTGTGGATGTCATGTACCGGGGCGGAGTGGAAGGAGGTGAAGCAAGAGGAGGGTATATTCAGTATATGCGAGGTCTCCTATGGGCGGGAGATGAAGGAGCGCTGCCCTGGTTACGGCCTTGCCTGTACCCTGGTGAGGCAGGACGATTGGGTGAAGGTCGGCGTCTTCTGATGTGTTCAGGGTCCTCTTGATGATGAACATCCATGTCCTCAATTTGCATATTAGGAGGTTGTCTGCTCACATGTGACCAACCGGGAATCTCAATTAAAGGAATGCCCAGAGAGTTGCAAAAGGTTGCTGTATCTTCAGGATGTCTGAGTGAGGCAAAGCGACCCCTAGAGCCGGCAAACAGACAAAACGGAAATTTCCATTTATAGGGAATTTCCCTTTCTCTCAGGATATTCAATAATGGACGTAAGTCTTTGCGCTTTTGCAAGGTTATTGGGGAAAGGTCCTGGAACAGCTTTACCTCAGTGCCCTGATAAAGTATGCGACCTCTTATCCTGGCGTTATGGAGGATCTCCTCTTTTAATTTAAATTGCGCTAGACAGCCAATAATGTCCCTTGGAGGATCCGAGTCCCTCCCTTTAGGTCTTAGGGCCCTGTGGAGCCTCTCTATTTCTATTGGGGTATCGGGTGGTCTTCCCAACAGGTCATTAAAGATTGTGAGGGCAGTTTGAGTCAGTTGGGCAGGTTCTATCGATTCGGGGAGACCGCGGATGCGAATGTTGTTTCGACGACCTCTGTTCTCAAGATCCTCCAGATGTCTGTGGAGGTCTCTGATCTGGGAGGAATGATCAGATATCTCTCTCTGTGCACTCAATATATCTGCATCTTGCCTGTCAGTAATTTCTTCCACCTCTTCCAGTCTATCAGTGATGTTATGCATCTCCTTTTTAAGGTCAGCAATGGCGGCTGAAAAGGTAGCTGAAAGGGTAGATTTAATGTCGTCTGCTATGGCTTTAAGGTCTTGTAGTGAAACACAGTGTGAGGATGAAGCATGACCAGGCATATCAGTGCGCACAATCTGAGCAGGTGGACAGACAGGTGGACAGAGTGAGAGGTCACCAGGAGAAGGGGTTTTTGGTGCCTGTGGAGTGTGTGTCTCTTTTATCTGCATGCTGTTAGGTGCTGCCAGTGCTGCTGCTTGTGCAGTTTCTCCTGTCAGTTTTTTAAACATATCAGGAACCTGGATCCCTGAACGCTGTTCTTGATCCCGTGGGGAGCGAGAGCGGGTTGAAGAGGAAGATCTATCTCCTTTTCCCATGGAGAAGTTTTAAGGTTACCTCAAATGCTGCAATATTAGGCGGACGGGTGGGGGAGCCCCTTCTTTACATATTCCCCGCCATGCGTGATTAGCGCAGAGCTGCCAGTGAGGTCAGAGAGGGGTTAGCGGGTGTGCAGGACAGTGGCCAGTAGGATCAATAAAAATTTAGGTGCTATTACTGGGTCTGGTGGAGGTTTGCTGCTTGCTAGATGAATCTGTCCCTTTCTGCAGCCAAGATGGCGGATTGTGCTGTGCTGTGTATGCTGCCTGTTATAATGGGGCCTTGCTGCGGGGAGCAGGATGGGATGGAGAGCTGAGGGGGCACCCAAAAGGATGGAGGAGGGCCTCTAGGGACTTCGGTCTTACCGGATCCAGGAGCCGGCGATCGCGGCAGGCAGGGCTTCTAGGCGAGGCCCCGGCTTCAGTGGTGAGGTAGGCCTCAAAAAAACGATCCTCTAAAATCCGATTTTTTGACTAAATATAGATATATATCAGTCCTGGTGGTCAAGGTGGGTCCCCCCAAGATGTTTATATCCCCCAGAGAGCGGGGATGGAGGAGGATTGGAGAGGATTGAGTTCGGGGATAGTGGAGCTCTCCTCGGACACGTCCGTCCCGCACGGCTTCCGGTCACGCCCCCCGCGATTTTTTGATCACGCGCTATAAACAAAAAAAGAGCGTAATTTTTGCAAAAATAACAATATTTTTCACTTTTTTTTATATGAAATTCCCCCCCAAAAAAATGTAAAAATCAAAATTTTTTAACATTTTCGGCCAATTTGTTTTACGCTACCTATGTTTGGTAAAAAAAAATCGCAAAAAGCGTATTTTGATTGGTTTGCGCAAAAGTTATCGCGTTTACTAACAAAGGGAAAGATTTTTGTCATTTTTGGTGTTTTTTTTTTTTTTAACGAATAATGGCGGCGATCTGCGATTTTTTTTGCGGTACTGCGACATTGCGGCAGACAGATCGGACCCTTGACTGACATTTTTGACACTTTTGGGGGAACCAGTGACATTACTGCAGTAATCAGTGCTATACATATGCACTGTTACTGTAAAAATGACACTGGCAGGGAAGGGGTTAACTTTATTGGACAGGGAGGGGTTAAGTGTGTCCTAGGGGCGTGCTTCTAACTGTAGTGGGACATTCCTATTGGTGTAAAAAAAAATATCAACGGTTCTACATAGTAGAACCGTCTGATCTTCATTTTTACACAGGGAGAACTGACAGGCGGCTTGTTTACATAAGCCGCTCTGTCTTTCTCCCGCTGTACCGGCGATCGTAGTGTGACCAGCGGACATCGGGTCCGCCAGTCACACTCCCGCACTCCTCCGTGAACGAGCCTCAGCTCTAGAAGGAGTGACAGGCGAGCGACGTAGACCTACGTCACTCTGCCTGGCCGGGGCCGACTGCCGCAGTAAATATACTGTGCGCAGTCGGCAAGTGGTTAAATAGGTAAGGGCGGAGCCACCTGGTGAGGCACCGCCCCATGTGATGTCTGGTGCACGCTGAGTGCATGCTCGGACAAGGGTCTGGTATGGATTTTGGGGGACTCCGCGCCATTTTTTTTTTAATTTTAGCGTGGAGTTCCCCTGTAAATCCATACCAGACCCTTTAGGGGGCTACATGTCAAGCACAGTCCCACGCACACCATCAATTCAGGCACAGTATAAGGGATGCCTTTTTTTATTTATTGATGAAGAACTTTAACAGGAGAGGGGATTAGGGTCACAGGATACTCCAAAACAATCAATATAAATAATGGGAGAACACATTTCTTACTAATCTTCTCTATAGCCACTTTTCCTATAGGTAATAAGGAATGGTAAATACTTCTAGTATCCTATATTAGCAGTCCCAGCCCATATAGATGCTTCTGGCACTTGCACAACTAATAGTCCCCAGCAAGGTCTTTACTCATAGTGTTCTAGGAGCTGTCTGCTGCCCAACATCCACCCAACATCTTTCTCTAGGCTAGGACTTTAAGACAGTGCCCTCCAGCAAATGCAAGCCTTTAGCAATCTTCTTTAGGCCCTCATTCCAGCAGCTGCTGAGACCCAGACTTCAATTTCTTGTCTCAGTAAAGCTGCTTCCAGGGGCAGCAGCCCCAAGAGATTTAGAAGCCTGCAGGGAAAAGAACACTTTGGCAAAACTTCCCAAACATTTATCAACTCCCAGCTGGCCCCCTTTGGAAGATTTCCCCTCTATTACTTTTCTGTGGACAACCAAAAATTTGGGATTTTCTTTTACTTTCACTTTTAATGATAATGGTAAATAGGACAAATGGAAAGTAGGAATCTCCCTAATAGGGGCACAGGCAGCAAAAAAAAAAAAAAAAAAGCACTCTAACCCTTCTCCACTCTATCTACAACTTAAAATAAAAATAAAGTATTGCCTTTAGTTATACTTCAAGGTAAAACAAAAAAGTTTTTTGCCTTTAGAACCATTTTAAATGTACCTGTGTTTACATGGATTCAGAGTATCTAATCTTCCCCTTGATGCACATATTTATTTTTTTCTGAAAACACAATTAGACTGAACACATCTATACACAGGTAAATGCATAGTGCGAATTACAACATTTAAAACATTACATTCATTACATTTAAATTAATTTAGAAATGTCCTATATTAATGGCATGTAGCGTATGTCATTGCCTGTTTTAATGTGCCCTTATAGGTCTTAGCCCTAACTCCCAGCCTTGATTGAGAAAATTAAATCATCCATCTGTCATTTTTCCCTCTTCTTCTATCAGCATGCTCCTTGTTAGCATTCATTTAAAGCGGTTCTAAAGCCAAAAGCTTTAATGTATTACTTGCATTAAGGTAAAAAAACCTTCAAGTTTCCCCTGTGGGGAGGTATAGCGTGGTGTGACTGCAGTAAGCACCCAGGGTCCAGTTGCAGTAACAAAACTATATTGAAGTTTCAATAAGGAACAACTTCCCGGCAGGAAGACAACCTGACCAGGCACACTCACAGAATGTTGCAGAGAAGGGTATAACAGTAGGTCTCGGGTGCACCAACAGCATCTCGAGGTGCAGAATGCAGCCTGGCTGGTTTATACCTAAACAGGGAGGCTTCCAGGAAGGATGGCGCATCCTTGCTCTTTCCCTACCTATGTGGGACCTCTCCCTGCTGCTAATCACTGTCCCTGACAGATGGGTGACCTGTCCCAACACTACCCACACATGAAATAGGCTGTCTGATCCAAGATGGTCACGATAGTCGCATGGGGTGCTAGAATGAAGAATGGGACATCAGGGACAGATTGATATTCTGCAAAAAGTACAGGGATTGGATTGCTAAGGACTGGGGTGAAGTCATTTTCTCTGATGAATTCCCTTTCTGATTGTTTGGGGCATCTGGAAAAAACCCTTGTCCGTAGAAGAAAAGATGAGCGCTACCATCAGTCCTGTGTCATGCCAACAGTAAAGCATCCTGAAACCGTTCACGTGTGGGGTTGCTTCTTAGCCAAGGGAGTGGGCTCACTTACAATTTTGCTTAAGAACGCAGCCATGAATAAAGAATGGTACAAAAACATCCTCTAAGAGCAACTTCTCCCAAACATTCAAGAAAAGTTTAGTAAGGAACAATGCCTTTTCCAGCATGATGGAGCACCTTGCCATAAGGCAAAAGTAATGACTAAGTGACTTGGGGAACAAAACATTGAAATTTTGGGTCCATTGCCTGGAAATTCCCCAGACCTTAATCCCATTGAGAACTTGTAGTCAATCCTCTAGAGGCAGGCGAAAAAAAAAACTCCAAAAATTCTCACAAACTCCAAGCATTTATTATGCAAGAATGGGCTGCCATCAGTCAGGATGTGACCCATAAGTTGATTGACAGCATGCCAGGGTGAATTGCGCAGATGTAGTTGTTAATAAAAGCCTTTGATACTTATGAAATGCTTGTAATTATACTTAAGTATACCATAATAACATCTGACAAAAAAGATCTAAAAACACTGAAGCAGCATACTTTGTGAAAATTAATATTTATGTCATTTTCAAATATTTTGGCTACGGCTGTACAGTATATGTCGTGAGCCAATGCTGGACATATACCAATTCACTCAACAACCTCAATGTGTGATTTTCTTTGCAATGAAAACCTGACGTGTTCTAATCCATCTCCACTCTGTCCAAAAATTAGAATTTTTTTTTTTTTTTTTAAATATAGGTGTCAAGGCGCAGCTCCTAAATCTAGTTAATATTCTAATGCCAACATCCAACCTACTCTGGATGCTTTGAAACTAAAAATAAAGTATTTGCTTAACTTACTATTGAACTGGATGGGTCATGTAATATTCAAAAGATGCTTTTTTTCTCTGAAGTTTCTCCATGGTCCAGCTCATTCAGCCTACTGAATCTCTAGGAAAGTCTTTTAAAATCTTGGTTTCATATCAGTGGCATCCAAACCCTCCGATTTTGTCTTTGTTCACTTTTAGTGCTTAGATTTCACAAAGTGGTCTTGCACTACTGGATTTTTTACCTATACTGCCTTGCTTCATAACTAATATATAGTCATTGGTTGTCATAAAATGCTTTTACAAATCCGATTTTGGTTAAATTGATTTTGCCATGCAATTACTAAAAAATGTTGCCCATTGCACTGTTTAAGTTAAATTTGCTTCAAAATAATTATAAATGTTCCATTTTTAATTCTACTTTTTTAGCTGTTTTTATTTTTCTGTGGAAAAAAAATTTAAAATAATGAGGAACCAGGTCCAGGATAGTTGAAAGGAACATTCATAACCCCCTGGAGCCATGTAATTTCCATTGCACCCTCTAAAGTTAAACTCCAGGATTCATTTTTAAAAGTACCCTTGCGATTCTCTCCTTCCGTATTGGACACATTTTTTACAGATGGCTTGAACACTATCTCTGCCACGTACAAACCGCTCTTGCTGGAATCCACACCCCCCCTTACAGACTCCGCATTCGCTAATTGGGGTAAATTCTTCCCCCACCCAGACTTGCTGCCCAGACTAAGGGCGGGCCTCACTATGACTCTCCGCTTGACCACTATTGGAGTGAGACGCAAATGCGTATTTTACACCGTGCCTATCTTCCATTTACTATGGATCCTCTTAATCCACAGAGAGCGATTTGTCCCCATTGTAAACTCCCGCGTCCAACTCTAGCCCACTGCTTTTGGCAATGTACTGCTATCTCCTCCTACTAGGATCATGTTATTTCTTTTATCAACGGAGTCACCCAGCTTTGCATCCCGAAAGATCCCTTCCTTTTGCACTTTGGATATTGGGACCCACAGATCCTTTCCAGACCCCCGGATACTAGAGCTCAACATAAAGACTGGATTTTACTATGCCTTCTGATGGCCAGAAGATGCATTCTTAAAAACTGGACTTCCCCTCTGAGCCCCAAAACTTCTCATATCAAATAAGCATTACTACTACTTATGTATAATGAGAGACTAAATGTGGAAGATGGAAATGTGAAATCCCTTACACGTTTCATGAACCGATGGAGTGTGTTTATCCTTTCTACGCTTTCACCCCAGGAGCAACCTGATCATCATGATTGTTCGATATACCACACTGGCTACTTATCTCGGCTCCTGAGAAAAGATCCATCTCAACCTTTAATTACTTAAGATAACCTGACTTTCATCCATCTGCTCATATGTTTTAACCTTCACCCAGGCTTGATGTAAGCTCCCTCTATATTTAGGGTCCACCCCAGATGTATCCATTTTATTATTATTAATAATATTTTTATTAATATTATTATTAATAATCTCGGCTACTCTAATATCCCCCCCCTTTTTCCCCTCCCCCCTCCCCCCCCCCCTCCTAACTGTTTTCTACTTTCTGATGTTATTTTTGTTACCATTGACCGCTTGTTCTACGGTTGATATCTGGTTATTATGCTGTTTGACGGCTGTCTGTTTATTTTCCTTCTTGTATTTATTTTCCTTCTTGTATTGTGAACATTTTCAATAAAATTTCATTAAAAAAAAAGTACCCTTGCAGTGGGGCCGCCCCGGCATTGCAAAGGTTAGATGCTCATTATGTATCAAGAAGCTCATTAAAAGAAGCCCCATCTTTTCATAGCTCCAGCCAGCAGTTGCACTCCGATGTCTTCATTTTCAGTGCAGGATCAGTAGTCCTGCATTGCATGTGAGGATGACGAGAACCTACCCATAGCCTAGGGAGGTGAGAAGGTTCCAAATTGGCAAATGAGCAAAGTATTACAGCTTATTCCTCTACCCCTCAATTTATGGTGAATTTAACCTTTGCAAAGCTGGTGATCCCCACTGCAAGGGTACTTTTTTAAATTACCCCAAGTTTATCTGTAAAAATACAACCAGACTATCTTGATTTTGCCTTCCCTATTGATTTCAATACTTTTCAAAGACTGCAAAATGTCACCAAATCCCCCAATTTTTGCAGAAATTTAAGGAAAAATAAAATTTCTACATTTTACTTATCCCTGAGACCCACCTTATATAAAATTTGGCAAATGAAATTACCATGTACCATTTTAAGTACCATACAGCACTTTTTGAAATAGGCCTCTAAACTCTTTATTGGATCTGACCTCTCTAAATCCTTGAGCAACCCCCTGTGGTTTAACCTCTTACTGAAAAACTCCCTCTATATGCAGATTATTTTTTTTGAGTCACCCAGTGTTAAATTGAGTCATAAACCATGTAACAGAACATATTTTAAATTCCTTTCCACAGTTTCAACAGGACTTTTGAATCCTGCCAGCTGTGTATTTAAGCAGACCTTGCAGTCCAAAGCAATGCTTATCTCCAAACCTGCCAGGCAAAGTTGCTATATGCAAGCAAATAAACAATAAGCCAATAAGCTTACTGACCACTCTTATCAGGGGGTCACAAGCATTATTATAAGCCTTGCATGAGAGAGGATGGTGCCACCTTGGCTATCTTAGTCTGGCTAAGAATCTAGATATCATAGGCATTGGTGGATAGATATGCCTCAACTAGAAGTTCCTCTACTGACTGTTGGGTCTGGTGCTCTCGGAGTCTGCCACATTTCATATTCCAGTTGTTTCGCTAGATCAACGTGGGGAGATCCCCCCTTCAAAGTTAACCAACTGAACACCCCGGCTGAGAGACCACTCTTTGTTTGATCAGATGGAGAGGTTTAACAAGTCTGCCAACTGACTTTGAGTTACTGAGACACAGACTGCATCAAGGTCTTCTTGACAAATTTGAGCTCAATTGACTAACAGTTGCACTTCTAACATCAGGGTTCAACTCCTCATTCCCCCTGCCTCTGTAAGTATTCAACTGCCATTTTGTTGTCTATTCACAGTACATCTGTTTCCTCCAAAGGAGTGAATGCCAGAATAGGCTTGAACAGTTTGAGAGCATTCAATACAATGCCTCATGAGCTGAATAACGTTGAGCAGCCTGTTCCTTGAAATGCGCCCCCAATTTTTCTGGCTGGTGTCTGATGTGATACTGTTCCATTCGGAAACAACAATTGGTCAATTAAGCAGACCAATGGATACTCAGGCATTGTTGTACCGAAAGAGACTTCACTCCGAAAGCACCTTTGACTTTCTCTAACAGAGGATGGATCTTCCCTCATAGAAATCCTGCTACATATCATTCTTTTGGTTGGGCAGAGGAAACTCTTCTTTCAAATTGATTATCTACCCAAAATTTTGTAGACTGTGGAGCATCTCCCGATTTCTGCCTAGAAGAAGGATGCTGTCCAAGTAGTGGTGTATTTTTATCCCCCTTGCTATGCAGTAGTGTTGGGTGAACAGTTCAGCCTGGGCATGAGTTTAGGCTGGACATTTGCCTTTTTGACTGTTCCCCGAACACCTGAATTTGCAGGGTGTTCGCTGGGTGTTCGTCTCACCAAACGCCCTGCAATGCACTATGCCCTGAACAGCAGAGCCGGGAAGCTGGCTGCGGTGTCCTTAACAAATGATGAGTCATTAGATGTCAATGGGCTCCCCCACTGACAGCTGAATAAAGACAAAAAAAAGTGACAGTTAAAAATAAAAAACAGCCTGTGTTCCCCCTAAAATCTATACCAGACCCTTATCTGAGCATGCAGCCTGGCAGGTCAGGAAAGAGGGGGACTCGGGAGCGCCCCCCTCCTGAACCATACCAGGTCACATGCCTCCAATATAGGGGGGTTATTTGGGGCAGGGAGGGTCTAACTCCCCACCTCCAAGCACCTTGTCCCCATGTTGAAGAACTGTCAACGCGCATAGGAGACATTGAGAGGGTGGTTGTCCTAGAAGGCGGAACTTTTTTTTTTTTCAGGTCGGTGGTGCAGCAGGCGGTGTGATTGACAATGGATTTACAGCCAGGGACACTGTTTCTTACTTTTTAATAAAGGATTTGTCAAAAACTTGTCCTCGGTTTATATTTTTTTTTGTACTTTTTTTGGTGAATGGGTAGCAACATGGGGGGAGGTAGGATCTAGGGGCCCTTGTTAAAGGGGCTTCCCGATTCCAATAGGCCTCCTGCCCACAGAATCCAACAACCACCACCCAGGGTTTTTGGGAGGAGACCCTTTTCCCCATCAACATGGGGACAAGGTGCTTTGGGGTGGGGGGAAAATCCCCTCTGCGCCCAAGAACCTCCCATGTTGAGGGCTTGTGGCCTGATATGGTTCAGGGGGGATGCTCACTTGTCATCCCCTCTTTCTAGACCAGCCAGGCTGCATGCCCCAACAAGGTCTGGTGTGAATTTTGGGGAGGACCCCACGCATTTTTTTTTATTTTGGCGTGGGGCTCCCCTTAAAATTCATACCAGACCCATTTTTTTAATTTTATTTATTAATAGTGGGATGCCTGCAATTGCAACCACAAGTCAATTTAAATGTGATTTGACTTGACTTAAATTTTTGATGCAGCATGTTCTATACATGCTAGAGATGCGTCACTTTACAGGCAGACTAAGGGGACCCCCAGGCACTATATTTATTTAAAGGAATTTTTCAGCATCATTAAAATCACTGCTCCTAAAAAAAAAACGATTGTTAAAAAAAAAAAATGTTTGCATTGATACATGTCCCCCAGGGCAGTACCCAGACCCCCATTTTATGACGACTACTTGCATATAAGTCTTCAAAATTGGTACTTTTGATTTTTCCTGTTTGGCTCAAATAGACTTCAATGGGGTTCGCCATTCTGGTTTGAATTTTTCCTGTGTTTGGGAGTTCTGCTACGAACCGAACTAGGGGGTCATTCGGCCCATCTCTACTATGCAGACCAGCTATATTTTGGCAAAACACAAGGGTTATTGAAACGTAAATCTCACTTATATTGGCACATTGTCTATTTCCAAAAATACGTTAAAGAGGATGTTAACCCTCAAGGTCAACAGATACATACTTTCTCAACATGTAGAAATCCTTCAGAGGATTTTAAAAAGTCTTGGGAATGTATCTTAACAAGCTAAAGCAAAGAATTAATGACCTTATCGGTTACCCAATACACCAATGACATGATTGCATTGGACACAGAGATTGAACATTTAAATACCCAATACAAACATGTATATGATGTGCCAGTATTTACAGGGGGTTGAAAAGATTTGAAAATGCATTTAGAAACACTCAATATACAGTATCTCACAAAAGTGAGTACACCCGTCACATTTTTGTAAATATTTTATTTTATCTTTTCAAGTGACAACACTGAAGAAATGACACTTTGCTACAATGTAAAGTAGTGAGTGTACAGCTTGTATAGCAGTGTAAATTTTCTGTCCCCTCAAAATAACTCAACACACAGCCATTAATGTCTAAACCGCTGGCAAAAAAAGTGAGTACAGCCCTAAGTTAAAATGTCCAAATTGGGCCCAAAGTGTCAATATTTTGTTTGGTTCCCATTATTTTCCAGCACTGCCTTAACCCTCTTGGGCATGGAGTTCACTAGAGCTTCACAGGTTGCCACTGGAGTCCTTTTCCTCTGCTCTATGATGACATCACAGAGCTGGTGGATGTTAGAGACCTTACACTCCTCCACCTTTCCGTTTTGAGGATGCCCCACAGATGCTCAATAGATTTTAGGTCTGGAGACATTCTTTGCCAGTCCATCACCTTTACCCTTAGCTTCTTTAGCAGGGCAGTGGTCATCTTGGATGTGTGTTGGGGGTCGTTATGTTGGAATACTGCCCTGCTGCCCAGTCTCCGAAGGGAGGGGATCATGCTTTGCTTCAGTAAGTCACAGTAAATGTTGGTATTCATGGTTCCCTCAATGAACTGTAGCTCCCCAGTGCTGGAAGCACTCATGCAGCCCCAGACCATGACACTCCCACCACCATGCTTGACTGTAGGCAAGACACACTTGTCTTTGTACTCCTCACCTGGTTGGCACCAATCGCGCTTGACACCATTTGAACCAAATAAGTTTATCTTGGTCTCATCAGACGACAGGACATGGTTCCAGTAATTCATGTCCTTAAGTCTGCTTGTCTTCAGCGAACTGCTTGCAGGCTTTCTTGTGCATCATCTTTAGAAGAGGCTTCCTTTTGAGATGACAGCCATGCAGACCAATTTGATGCAGTGTGCAGCGTATGGTCTGAGCACTGACAGGCTTACCCACCCCCCCCGCCCCTTCAACCTCTGCAGCAATGAGCACTGATACGTCTATTTCCCAAAGACAACCTCTGGATATGACGCTGAGCACGTGCACTCAACATCTTTGGTCGACCATGGCGAGGCCTGTTCTGAGTGGAACCTGTCCTGTTAAACTGTATGGTCTTGGCCACCATGCTGATGCTCAGTTTCAGGGTCTTGCCAATCTTCTTATAGCCTAGGCCATCTTTATGTAGAGCAACAATTTTTTTTTTCAGCTCCTCAGAGAGTTCTTTGCCATGAGGTGCCATGTTGAACTTCCGGTGACCAGTATGAAAGAGTGAGAGCGATAACGCCAAATTTAACACACCTGCTCCCCATCTACACCTGAGACCTTGTAACACTAAGGAGTCACATGACATTGGGGAGGGAAAAGGGCCAATTGGACTCAGTTTCAACATTTTCACTTAGAGATGTACTCGATTTTGTTGCCAGCGGTTTAGACATGGCTGTGTGATTAGTTATTTTGAGGGGACAGCAAATTTACACTGTTATACAAGCTGTACACTCACTACTTTAAATTTAACAAAGTGTCATTTCTTCAGTGTTGTCACATGAAAAGATATAATAAAATATTTACAAAAATGTGAGGGGTCTACTCACTTTTGTGAGATACTGTAGCTATCATCAACAAAAAACAAACCCAATTTATTAAAGTCAAATTGGCGTTTACTGAGGGATATGCTTAACCTTCCTAGCGGTATTCCCGAGTGTGACTCGGGGTAATATTTTAGTGCCAAAAGCGGTAACCCCGAGTCACACTCGGGGTAGCGCTAAGAAGATCGCTGGATGCTGGAGGAGGTTTTACTTACCTTTTCTCCGGGATCCAGCGAAGACTGCGAGCGGTGTGCGGCGGCGGAGCTCTCTCCCGATCGTCTGCGAGCCCTGGCTTCCGTCTCCGGCGACGTGACGTCCGCCGGGGGGTGGAACCGGCGGCAAATTCGAATGTAAAATGCACCAAACACACTGATATCGTTCAAAATAAAATAAAATCACATTACATTGCCCCCCAGTGCCCTTTCCTGCAGTTTTACTGTACTTTTTATGTAAATATATGTATATATATATATATATACATATATATACAGTATATATATATATACGTATATATATATACACATATACATATATATATATATATATATATATATACACACACACACACACATATTATATATATATATATATATATATATATATATATATATATATATATATACATATATATGTATATATATATATATATATATATATATATATATATATATATACATATACATGTATATATATATATATATATATATATATACACGTAATTCTTGTGAATGAGCAGCCCAAACCAACTGTATACATTATATATATATATATATATATATATATATATATATATATATATATATATATATATAATATATGTATACATACATATATATATATATATATATATATATATATATAATATGTATAATAAATGTATACAGTTGGTTTGGGCTGCCCATTCACAAGAATTACATGCTTTCAGCACCTAAAATAATGGTACCGCTTTCAGCACCTAAAATCCAAAAGAATCATACCGCCAGGGAGGTTAAAAATGGTCTGGAAGAAACGAGGTATGCCACAAATATACTCTCAGGTTGAAGAAACAGCCAATCTGATTCATCTGTCTCTAATTCTATATCCCAGCAAGCATGTTCAAGTTTTCCAGGAACTCAAGCTATGCTATCACGGTCACGGAAGTGCACTCCGAACTGTGGAGGGTATTCTCCTAGTAATCCCACAAAAAAACGTCCTGAATCACTTTCACGTTTAGGTAACTCTAACACGAGCACGAGTAATCTTACACCCATTCTCCAAAACATTTCGAGTAAAGGAGCAACTACTGCTCCAATACTTCTAAGACTCCACCTATTCAGACCGATGATTTTTTACAATCACAGCTAGGAACCACTCCCAAAAACAAGAAACAAGGCAGTTTGGACTCGTTTGTCCTCCAAAACCCTCAGCCGGGGAACCTACCAGCAACACAGAAAAAAAATATCATTAATCTCACGTCATTCCAACTAACCTCTGCACAAATTTCAGTTCTCCAACTGGGTCTGGGCTTTTGCCCGACCCAATCAATTGATGTCATGGAGACCATATAAGATGTCTACATGCTTGCTTGTAATCTTACGTTCACATATCTCTTTGATGAAGAAACTAGAAAAGGAACTATCAAAGCGGACCAAACACTAGTGGAGTTTTAGTCACTACCGCACACTAGTGGCGTATTAGTATAGGGTACAGCGCGGCACAGTCTAGGGCACACTTTCACACAGGGTCTCAAAAGAGGTTAGATGGCTATTGCATTTTGAGAGCCTGGGACATTTAAAAAATGTTTACAGTTACAAAAAAATGTTAAAAAATAAGAAAAAATAAATAAAAAAGACAAAAATAGTTGTTTTATTGAGTTAATTTTCTGTTCTTACTGTTTTACTGTACTTTACAATATACTGCTATACTGTAATGTTTTATTCTTACTGTTTTTAATTGTTAACCATAGTTTGCTTTGCAGATACAGCCATTCTACTGTTTTACTGCACTGCATACTATTATATTGAAATGTTTTATTGTTTCTGTGTTTTTCATTGTTAACCATAGTTTGCTTTGCAGATACTGCCAGCTATAAATAGCGTCATTGGGAAAGCATCTTATCACATCGATCTTGGTGTGGTCGGATGCTTAAGGGCAGAGGAGAGGTCTAGAGTCTAATAGACCACAATTTTTTCCAAAGAGTACCCGTCACTAGTCACTACTTATTGCTATCATAGGGGATATTTACATTCCCTGTGATAACAATAAAAATGATAAAAAATAAAAATAAAAAAAATGAAAGGGAAGGTGTCAAAATAAAATAAAAAAGCAAAATAAATAATAATAGGAAAAAGATAAATTAAAGCACCCCTGTCCCCCGTGTTTGCGTGCAAAGGCAAACACAAGCATTGATCTGGTGTCAGTGTACAAACAGCAATTGCACCATGCATGTGAGGTATCGGCACAAACATCAGATCGAGGGCAGTAATTCTAGCAACAGACTAAATTGCTCATTTTACTTCCTCACTACCTATCATAGTTTCGGAGTTCCCTGAAATGTCAAGATAGCACAACCCCCCCCCCCCCCCCCCAAATGACCTAATTTTGGAAAGTAGACACTCCAAGGTATTTGCTAAGAGAAATGGCGATTATTTTGCAGTTCTCCTTTGTTTTGGAAAATGAAGAAAGAAAAAGAAAATGCATTTCAATTTTCAAAATTTTGTGACAAAAAGGGAGATCTGCAAAATACTCAAAATGCCTCTCAGCAAATAGCTTAGGGTGTCTGCTTTCCGAAAAGGGGTCATTTGGGGGGGTGGGGGTTGAGCTGTCTTGGTATTTCATGGCCTTCGAAACTATGATAGGTAGTGTGGAGTGAAATCAACAATATACGCCCTTAGAAAGCCTGAAGGCGGTGATTGGTTTTCTGGGTCCTGTACGCGGCTAGACTGCTAAAAAGTCTGACACATGGGGTATCTCCATACTCAGGAGAAGCATATAGCCATGGCATGTGTGAGCAATATATACTTTTAATTGACAACTTTGTGTAAAAAGAAAAAAAACATTTTTTTTGTCTTATTCAAACACCTGTGACAAAAACAAATTAATATTCAATGAGCTCAGTATGCCTCTCAGCAAATTCCTTTGAGTGCCTACTTTCCATCCAAAAAGGGGTAATTTGGGGGGGGGGGGTTGTACCGCCCCGCCATTTTAGAACTTCAAAAAATGATATAGGCAGTCAGAAAGTAAAAGCTGCGTAAATTCCAGTATATATATACCATAGTTTGTAGGCGCTCTAACTTTTGCACAAACCAATAAATATTTACGCTTATTCAGATTTTTTTATCAAAGACATGTAGCTAAATACATTTTGGCCCAAATGTATAACAAAAATTGAGTCTGTTGGATATTTGTTATAAGTAAAAAATGTAATTTTATCTCATAATTTTCGCTTTTTTTTTTTTCATTTATATCGTAAAAAATAAAAATCCCAGTGGTAATAAAATACCACAAAAAGAAAGCTCTATTTGTAGGGAAAAAAGGACATAAACTTTGTTTGGGCACAGCATTGCATGACTGCACAATTACCAGTTAAAGTCACACAGTGCCAAATTGCAATAAATGGCCTGTTAATTAAGGGGGTAAAACCTTCTAGTCCTTAAGTAGTTAAAGAACAGGATAGATCCATCTGGCCTTTAAATTACTTAATTGTGGAATTGTTACAATTCATTCTCACCAAGAACTACTTCACCTTTATGGATAAACTTTACACACAGACCCAAGGCGCTGCTATGGGCACTTGTTGTGAGCCCTCGTAGGCCAATCTCTATCTAGGTGGATGGGAGAAACAAGTGTTCTCCGACAATTGTTATGCAGAATACACACGCCCTATGCTGGTATTGTTTCAGTGATGACCTGCTGATTATTTTGACAGGAATGGAGGAGAGTCTGCGCCGATTTCTTGAGGCGTTAAAAAACAATGACCTATCTCAATAAAAAATTTTGGTAATAAAAAAAAAACAATGATCTAAACCTAAAAATAACATACAGTTTATACATACAGTGGACATATAAACTGTACAACTCAGTTGAACAACAAACTGAAATATTTTAGGTGGAGGGGATAAAAAATAAAAAAATAAAATGATATGGTTGCATAAGTGTGCACACCCTTAAACTAATACTTTGTTGAAGGACCTTTTGATTTTATTACAGCACTTAGTCTTTTTTGGGTATGAGTCTATCAGCATGGTACATCTTGACTTGGCAATATTTGCCCACTCTTCTTTGCAAAAACACTCCAAATCTGTCAGATTGTGAACAGCCCTCTTCAGATCACCCCATGGATTTTCAATTGGATTCAGGTCTGGGCTCTGGATGGGCCATTTCAAAACGTTAATCTTCTTCTGGTAAAGCCATTCCTTTGTTGATTTGGATGTATGCTTTGGGTTGTTGTCATGCTGAAAGATGAAGTTCCTCTTCATGTTCAACTTTCTATCAGAAGCCTGAAGGTTTTGTGCCAATATTGACTGGTATTTGGAACTGTTCATAATTCCCTCTACCTTGACTAAGGCCCCTGTTACAGCTGAAGAAAAACTGCCCTAAAGCACGATGCTGCCACCACCATGCTTCACTATGGTAAGGTGTTCTTTTTGTGATGTGCAGTGTTGTTTTTGTCTTTTGGAATTATGGCCAAAAAGTTCAACCTTGGTTTCATCAGACCACATTTTCCCACATGCTTTTGGGAGACTTCAGATGTGGTTTTTTTTTTTTGCAAAATTTAGCCAGACTTGGATGTTTTCCTTCATAAGAAAAGACTTTAATCTTGCCACTCTACAGCCAGTACTTACCAGATATTCCTGCAGCTACTTCAATGTTGCTGTAGGCCTCTTGGCATCCTCACTTACCAGTTCTCTTCTTGTCTTTTCATCAATTTTGGGGGGACATCCTGTTCTTGTTAATGCCCACGTGTACACTTATGTAACCACATTATTTTAGTTTTTTATTTTTACTTCCCCTCTTAAAAGATTTCAGTTTGTTTTTCAATTGAGTTGTACAGTTTATAGGTCACATTAAAGATGGAAAAAGATCTGAAATTATTTATCTTTGTCTTATTTTTTTACATCACAGAAACCTGACATTTTAACAGGGGAGTGGAGACTTTATATATCCACTGTATACCATTAGCAGAGAACATATATCCTTTTTGGACCTTGATATATCAATCAAACCGGATGGGTATGTAGCCACCAGTCTGTATTGTAAGCCAAGTGCGGAGAACACACTAATATATGCAACAAGTGCCCATACCGCTTCCTAAATTAAGAGCATTCCATAGGCACAATATCTAAGAATACTTAGAAACTACACATCAGAAACAGACTTTAAATTACAAGCAGATGATCTCAAAAAACAACTGCTCGACCGCAGATATTCCCACTCTATTCTTAAAAAAGCTTTTAATAGAGCTAAACAATGCTCTAGACTGAGAATCCTTGCTCTACGGCACTTCTTTCAAAAAGGACACAAGTACAGTTAAATTCATCCCGAAATATTCTCCACATGAACAACAATTAAGATGTAAACTTGCTAAACATTGGCATATTTAGCCAATGAGCACACACTATCTAAATATGTCATATGACCTACACCAAACTCGTTTTTAGACCGGTGACATCCTTACGGGATCCCCTCACTAAAAGTCACTACCAAAATAATACAAAAGAACTTTCTTTACCTGCAGGCACATCCCAAAGTGGGAACTGCCTGAGATGTCCCTGGGTGACAGAGGGTTTAGCCATCCGTTTATCAAATGCAGAGTGGCACAAATCACGCAAATATGCTTGACTGTACCACTCAAGGGGTGATTTACTTCATGGTATGCCGGTGTAAAGCTTTTTATATTGGCAAAACAAAACGCCAACAGAAAGATTCTTACTCCAGTCACCAGATATATTGTTCTACACCACAGATATGATAACCCCGTTATCAATTTTTAGTCCTGGAAGTCAGACCCACGAGGGGGTGACTGGGACAAATGCATCTGGAGTTGTAAAGGCAGAAGGTTTTTTATCTTAATGTTTTCTATGCATTAGAATTAAAAGCCTTCTGGCTTTCGCGCGCAGACGCCACCTCCTGTGTCCAACACTATGGTGGAAAGCGCGGAGCGCACGCCACCTCCTGTGTCCAACACTAGGTGGAGCTATGACCTTTGACCTTTGGGTGGGTCAATGACCTGGGGTGGGTCCATGATCCATTTCCTGTGTCAGAACCATCCCCCGTGTCTTTACCGGCAATAGGCAACCCTAACCCTAACCCTAACCCAGCACCCACTAATAGTTACCTGAGCCCAATATGTGTCCAGCGATGTCCACAAGTCCCTTGGCCATCCAGGACTCTCCCCCCTGATTGGCTGAGACACAGCCACGGCTATTGGCTCTTGCGGCTGTCAATCAAAGTCAGTTAGCCAATCAGGAGAGAGAGTGGTTGGGGCCGAACCACAGCTCTATGTCTGAATGGGACCAAAATGCAGGACAGCTTGGGACGTGTAAATAGATGTCTGGAAAAATCTACAGAGAGCATCAAATTTTGCAGATTTATTGAGAATGGAATTGATTGGATGATTAGAGATTCACCATCTTAAACTACTCCAACTTTATGTGCTTGTTGAATTTTTTTCAAGTTTAGCTGGACACATATCGCCTGATTATTTTTTTTTACTAGGAAAGGAGGTGAACAGAATGCATTTATCTTCACTACTTACCTAATCCCTTCACCTTACAGGCAATGGGTGGTCTGACCGGGCAGCATTCTTCAGACAGGGCAAAACAACAAACTGAAATTAAACACAGCATGACATAACGATTTCAGAGCAAGTATTGAGAATGAACCTGAGATATGAAGAACCAAGGTGAATGCCGAAAAGAGACAAACATACCTGCAGACATTGACCACATAAGCATCCAGCATGCATGAGTAGAGAACACCACCATGTGTAGCCCAAATAATGCCATTTAAAACTGGTATCCCTGGCCATTAATGATGATATCACTTATACTTGCACTGCGCCAGACATTTTGGAATTGGCAAATGCCCACACTCAAACAGGTGCAGGAAAAATGCTGACAAACGAAGAAAAGAAAGGAAAAGGAAAGGGAAAATGCTGCCATCTACTCCAAAGCTTATTTAAAGCTTTCTTTGACAGGTCATACCCCCCAGACCATCAGAATGGAATTCCAACCATATAACTCATTTAGAGGCTATACAGAAAGAACTTTCACCCAGGAGAGGCTGAACATGACTGGGGCGAAAAGCAGTAAGAGATACCTTGTGACTACAGTCCTGATAAGGTGCGGACAAAAAGAAGAATGATGCACGCTGGGTCTTTCTTTGATTTATAGTAACCCAGTCTTATCTGGTGTGGGGGTGGAGCCACAAGCCCACAGCCCATTGTATGCTGCCATGATGCGCCAGGAAATTTATTTTGTTCACCCCTAGTGGCTTTAGCTGCTTTTTGAACTCTGAAAATATTTGAAAAGCGAGGTAGTGTAAGTAAAAGTTGGGTAGTGTAAGACCACATTGCACAAACATAATGCTAGGCAATATGAAGGCTGCAATTTAGTCAGCAATAAAAACAGTAATTTCATTGTGAAAAAAAATAATTTTACCCAACATTACTCTGCTCATGCCTTTATAAAAGGAGTGACCAAGCCTCTAGAAACCCACACATTTTTTGTTTTAATATTTTAATATACTCCTCTAGGAAACATAAAGGAATGTGGGTGTTATCGGCAGCAAAGCCATTAAAAACGTATGTGTGTGGTCTAATATGTACTAATAAATTATATGTAATATAAAAAGATAAATTTCTGCGCTAAAAGTGACAAGAAATTAAAGTGATAAAAAGCAACAGTGAGCAGCTGGCACAAAATCAACTAACAGTGATTCAAAAATGCAATAAAAATAAAAAGTGCAGCGTTAAAATCAATATACAATTTGAAATGCTGAAAAGCTTCAAAATATTATAAAGAAAAAAGGGGGGTAGTGTCCACATAAATAGTCCCAATAACAGGTGCAGAGATGTGAATCCACGTGCAAAAAATAGGGTTTCTTGCAGTGACACCAAGGAAAAGTGTCACTGGAAGAAACGCTATTTTTTGCATGTGGATTCACATCTCTGCACCTGTTATTGGGACTATTTATGTGGACACTACCCCCCTTTTTTCTTTATAATATTTTGAAGCTTTTCAGCATTTCAAACTGTATATTGATTTTAGCGCTGCACTTTTTATTTTTATTACTAATAAATTATAATCACATTATTAAAAAAAAACAATATTAAGTGATTGGTGCCTTTAGTAATCATGTTGCTGATGTTAGATGATGTCGAGGTCTGTAGTTATATGATATACTGTTCTTTACATATTTACAACTGATGATGAGTGGGGCATTGCTTGCCTGTCCACAAGGCTGGATTTTTGCCTAATCCACATAAGCTGGGGTCTATGCTGGCATAGTGATCAGGGGCAGTCAAAGCCAGAATAAACTCTGTGGAGTCCCCTAGGCAGTAAAAAAACCTTGGGGTCCCCTCACAGGTTTCTGGAGGCGTGGGCACTCTAGTGGGATAACATTGAACTAAGTAGTGTGCCCATTGGCTGCTAAATGGAGATGGTCATCACTACTGTACATTACACGTACATAGGTTGCACAATTTTTTTTTTTTTTTTACAACTGACAGCTGATGAAAACTTAATAGACAAACTGTAATGATGTCTATGGTGTATTTACTTTAGATTGTCATTGGGCGCATTGCATTAGTACAATCATTTCTCAATAGTGTCTTTAATGTAAAGTTTTAGTTTCTTTGAGCTGATTCACTTTTCTTTCTTTTGTAATTAATTTAAGAACGTTTGATTGTAATTTTCTTTGAAGATCAAATCAGTATTTTTTTGATCTGTTGACGTAAGGGCCATTACACATTTTGGGGTTTATAGGCTGGTGCCTACTCTACCTATTTGGTAATAAGGCACTGAGGGTGGCACCTAGCCACCCAGTTTACTAAGCTACTAGTTATTATCTTTAGGCTCATAGAGACTAAAGTTCACCAGGTTGGACCTTCCTCAATAATGCACTTTTTTAAGAAACTTTAGAGGTGCAACTGCTAATAATGCTCAATTACATGCCGCTGGCTGCCTATCCTCACCAGCTTCCACCTTCGCCATGCAATGGTATCTTTACCTGTACACTCTGCCACTGGGGTGTGGAGCAAAGGGTGCATCCGGTGAGCGAAGAGCAGCAGCTTCCACACACACAGGAGAGAGAAGGATTGTGTGTGCGTCAGAATGCAATAACTGACACTGCAGATTCATCCATCCAGGCTCAGAGGAATCTGTTATATTTTTTCGGTTTAGCCCGCTTACTGGACAAGAAAAAATCGATAGTGTATAACCAGCGTTATGAAAACAATTGCACTCCTGTCCTTTTTGGGCGAGCGTAGGACAAAACATACCAAATATCTTTTTCACAAAATATCACTGGGTGGTAGGGGTGATGGTAGGGGCATAACATAACTATTTGCATATCATTGGCATAGCCACTTGCCAACCGCCCTATAGCTGTTTCACTGCTACAGGGTGGCCGCTGTGCGCTGGATCACATATATATATATATATATATATATATATATATATATACACGTGATCCTGCACTTCAGGGTAGGGGGTGTGAATGCGCGCTGCCCCCAGCTCGCTCCTGCTGTGATTACACTCAGTCGGAGCTGATCAGCGAGTACCACGGACTAGATGTCTGCTGACACCTGCCGATCATCAGCCACAAAGACAGAACTGCAATCTGTCTATGTAAACAAAGCAGATTGCCGTTTTGACAGGAGGGAAGGCATGGATCATGTTTCTCTGCAAAGCAGGGACTAGGATCCATGTCTTCCCATAGTAAAAGTACCTCTCGCAGTTTAGAAAAACACTGGTCAGGCACACAGTTAACCCTTTGATCGCCCCTAATGTTATCCCTTCCCAGTTAGCGTCATTAGTACAGTGACAGTGCATATTTTAGCACTGATCACTGTATTAGTGTCACTGGTTTCAAAAAAGTGTCAGAATGTCCGCCGCAATTTCTCTATCGCTCATTGACAGACGTAGTCTTCTTGATTCTCAAGACCTGGGTTATGTTGTCTCCGCAGGAGTAGGACTAGGCAGAATGACAAAACGTTCTGGCTCCACCCTAGGGGGCAGTCCCTGAGGGTATATCCTCCCTCTCTCTGCTACAGGGAATCAGTTTTTTTCTGTCTAGTCAGGAGTAAGGACCTAAGTTCCTTGCTGGGATCTTTTGGTCCTGGCAAGACTTTTTTTTCTTTAAGAAAAAGACATTTTTTAGGTAGTTTTCTCCAGTGTTTTTTCCTGTGAGATCTTCAAGCAAAAATGCCGGACTGGGCGACACTTGTGGTCACCCCAGCCGGCCTACGAGCGCGTGCAGACCAGGCATTGCGCTTGGTCGGCCGCGACATATTCAAGTAAGTATGCGGGGCCGGGCGACGGGCTGGATGTGAGATCCAGTGGTCACCCCGGTTTCTGCCTAAAAGCGCGTGCAGACCAGAGCTCCGCGATGGGTCGGCCGCGACGGAGTCCCAGTGAAGGGACTGACTTTGCGAGTTAAAAGTCTCGCTTGGACGCCAGGACCAGAGAGTCGAGGCGTCCACAAACCCCCACCCCGGTGGAGAGGGTATTATGAAGAGAGGGTGCCTGTCGGTTCGGTATGGTGAGTAAAACGTTCCCTTTTTTCCTCATTTATGAGGCAGTATATGTGGGCCCCTCCATATATGGTCAGTATATATCTGACACTTACAAGTCCCCTTGTAATACAGCATGTGTTTGTGGGAAGTGGACTTGGTTCAAGAGCTAACACTCTACCCAGCAGACTGTAACATTACAGCAGACATAGGAGGTATAATCCTACCTTATGTGCAGTGTATCTCTGTAGATCCATATGTCACCTCTCAGCAGAGTGCAGGTGGATGTGCTGGGAAAACGATATCGGCGGTCCGCCGCCATTTTGCCGTAGACCGAATGCATATATGTCCTCAGGTCACGCCGGCCGCCATGTTTTTGGAGTCTTATGTCTCTTCTATGGGGGCGGCCATGTTTTGTGAGCCCAGCTTCCTCGTGGAGGGCTGGGAACGCCGGAAGGCGTACACAGGGGGCGGAGCCACGCCTTCTGCCCGGGAAAAAGCAAACAGCTCCTTCCAGTCTGTGTAAGACAGACGCTGGCTGCAGTTTGTTGGAAACTGCACTACATCGGTTGGTGAGCCTTGGGGGTCCCTCTCTCTCTCTCTGGGATCGAGAAGCAGGTACTCTGAGGGGCGCTATTGCGCTAGGGGGAGACACATAAAAAAAAAAAAAAAAATTAAAAAAAAAAAAAAAAAAAGAGGTATTTTTTATTTAAAAAAAAAAAAAAAAAAGTTTTTTGTTTATTGCTGGCAAAAGTGTCCTGTATTAACATGGACCCTGCCACTCATGTATCTCCTCCGGATCCCCTCGAGGGGTCTGCGGGATCCTCCAGCACCCCATTGACAATTGAATCTTTGTCAGCTATTATGGAAACTTTTGTGTCCCGGGTGGAAGTGGCTTGTCAGGGACAGGGCGCAAGAAAGCGACCCCCGCCTAACCCCTTATTATCTGAAACCTCGGATTCAGACTCTGAGCCTATTTCTGCAGTTGCAGGTACTTCATCTGGTATTGGTGTCTCGGGTCCTGTCTCTTCAGACAGTGAGGAGGATGTTTCGGCATCTGCCATAGCCCGAGAGGAAGCGTTGGTAAACGCACTCATTGTGTCTGTTCAAGAGACTTTAAGGTTACAGGGTATTCCATCAGAAATAGCTGAAACTGAGATCCCCTTTGGGACTAAAAAGCGCATCAAAGTGGCAAAGGTTTTTCCATTGCCCAAATGTTTTGGCAATCCAATCGATGAAGAATGGCGTCTGCCAAAACGCACTTTTAATATTTCCAAACGCATTGACAGGCGTTATCCGTTTGAGGAAACCCTTATTAAGAAATGGACAGAACCACCTGTGGTGGATTCACCTATTGCTAGATTGAATAAAGCCACGGTTATTCCTTTAGAAGACGCTCCGTCTTTTAAAGATCCAGTGGATCGCAAGATAGAAGCTATGTCTCGCACCATGTTTTCCTTGATTGGATCAGCTTTCAGGCCAATAATTGCTATTGGTCTGGTTTCGCAGGCTGTAACTGAATGGACCAAGTGGTTACGCCGGGACTTAGAAGAAGTCCCTCAGGCGGTATCAGATTTGTTGGAACAAATGATACAGGGGTTACAGTTTGTATGTGATGCGGCGTTAGACGCCACTCCATTAATGGCGCGAGCATCAGTCTCAGCAGTAGTTCTCAGGCGTACACTGTGGCTAAAAGGTTGGATAGCCGACCAAGGTTCCAAGAAAGCATTGGCTAATATCCCCTTTTCAGGAGAGCGTCTATTTGGAGCCAACTTAGATGAGATCATTAAGGATCTCACCGGTGGAAAAAGCACCTTTTTACCGCAAAATTTTAAAGGTAGAGGAACTCGTCAAAGACGAGGGCCTTCTTTTTCTGCTCACAAGAGGTTTTTTCGTCCAGCGGGTGAAAAAACTAAGTCCTCCAAGCCTCCTGCAGGAGGCGTCAGGGGTCGTTGGTCGGGCAAGCAAAAGCCCGCCCCCTCCAGACCTGAAGATAAACCATCCAAAGCCTGAAGGTGCGCCCCCACCCATAACTGGGGTGGGGGGACGTCTTCGCCGGTTCCCGGATCCATGGCTTTCCAGAATCCCGGACAAATGGGTTTGCGAAGTCATAAAGTCAGGGTACAAGATCGAGTTTCGATCTCTCCCACCGGCGCGATTCTTCCCTTCCAATATCCGACTATCTCCGGATCGTCTAGAAGATCTGCGGAGAGCAGTCACAGATTTACTACAACAAGGAGTGGTAGTCCACGTTCCTTGGACAGAACGGTTTCAAGGGTTTTATTCAAACCTGTTTACAATACCCAGGAAAGAGGGCAAAGTGCATCCAATTCTGGACTTAAGAGCGCTCAATTCTTTCGTCAACATAAGAAGATTCAGAATGGAGTCCATTCGCACGGTAGCAGCCTTCCTGCATCCAGGGGATGTCCTAGCGTCCATAGACATCAAGGACGCCTATCTTCACATTCCCATTTTCGCAGGACATCAGCGTTTTCTACGCTTTTCCGTAGAGGAGAACCACTATCAGTTTGTGGCGTTACCTTTCGGTCTCGCCACGGCTCCGCGGGTCTTCACAAAGGTGTTGGCCCCTATGTTGGCACTTCTGCGCCAAAGAGGTATATCGATTCTAGGTTACCTAGACGATCTTCTGCTTCATGCAGAGTCTCCTCAGACCTTGCTACAAAACATAGAAATTACTATGATTTCTTTACAGGAATTCGGGTGGCTGGTGAACCAGCAAAAGTCATTTCTGGTTCCCACCCAGAGGCTCGAATATCTGGGTCTAATTCTAGACACAGTCAGGACGAGAGTTTTCCTTCCGGTAGGGAAACTTCGAAAGATTCAATCAGCAGTCCAGTTGTTACTGTCCAACAGCTGGTCTTCCCTTCGGACGTGCATGAGGGTTCTGGGGTTGATGGTGGCTTCATTCGAAGCAGTCCCATTTGCCCAGTCCCATACCCGAATTCTTCAGCAAGAGATTCTTCTCAGATGGAATCGGAATCCGGAATCCCTGGACAATCAGATACGATTGAGCAAACAGACCAGAGAGTCTCTGGTTTGGTGGCTTCGGTCTCCTATGCTCAGCCAGGGAAAGTCATTTCTGCCAATATATTGGACGATAGTGACCACGGATGCCAGTCTATCCGGATGGGGAGGAATTCTTGGTCAGTTATCTGTCCAGGGACTTTGGTCCCCGGAAGTATCCAGATTACCGATAAATGTATTGGAACTGAGAGCGATCAGACTTTGTCTGATTCACTGGACCGAGCAGCTCCAGGGCAGCCCGGTTCGGATCCAGTCGGACAATGCCACGGCCGTGGCTTATGTCAATCATCAGGGGGGCACCAAGAGTGTCCGAGCGGCCAAAGAAGTGGCTTGCATTCTTCGCTGGGCGGAACGATTTGTTCCAGCAATCTCTGCGGTGTTCATTCCGGGGGTGGAGAATTGGCAGGCAGATTATCTCAGCCGTCAGACCCTGGATCAGGGGGAATGGTCCCTCCATCCAGACATTTTCCACCAGTTGTGCCTACGGTGGGGCACCCCGGATGTGGATCTGTTGGCATCACGATTCAACAGGAAAGTTCAGAGATTCGTGGCTCGCTCCCGCAGAAACCGCAGACGCACTGATCGCCCCGTGGGGGCAATACCAGCTAATATATGCCTTCCCTCCTCTCGCGTTACTGCCAAGGCTTCTTCGCAGGGTAGAGGAGGAAGGAATCCTAGTAATCCTGGTAGCTCCGGACTGGCCTCGTCGAGCTGGGTACGCCGACATGGTCAGACTGGTGGCGGACGTTCCATGGAGACTTCCTCTCAGGGAGGATCTACTGTCTCAGGGACCGATCTTCCATCCTGCTTTACGATCGCTGGCTTTAACGGCCTGGCTATTGAGACCCAGGTGCTGAAGGACAAAGGTTTGTCAGCTTCAGTTATTCCTACTCTTGTTGAAGCAAGGAAAGCGACTTCCAGAAAGATTTATCATCGCACATGGAAGTCCTACATTGCATGGTGTGAACCTTTGGGGTTCCGTCCTCGGTCTTATTCGATTAGTCGAATATTGGCTTTTCTGCAACAAGGGGTTGAGCAGAAACTGGCCTTGAGTACTATCAAGGGTCAGGTCTCAGCATTAGCCATCTTCTTTCAGAAGTCTTTGGCTACTCATTCCTTGGTGCGGAATTTCATCCAGGGGGTGCGACATCTGGCTCCGCCAGTGCACGCGCCGTTACCCCCCTGGGATCTTAATTTAGTGTTGTCGGTTCTTCAGAAACCTCCCTTTGAAGATATTAGGGAGATTCCTCTACCCACGTTGTCCCAGAAGGTGGCCTTCTTGGTGGCTATTACTTCTGCACGCAGGGTGTCAGAGCTGGCCGCATTATCTTGTCGTTCACCATATCTGGTGGTTCATAGAGATAAGGTGGTTCTTCGTCCGAATCCATCCTTCCTACCAAAAAAGGTTTCAGAATTCCATCTGAATGAAGAAATTGTATTACCTTCCCTGTGTCCTAAGCCCAGTCATCCTCGGGAATTTGCTTTGCACTCCTTGGATGTGGTCCGGGCGATCAGGGTATACTTGAAAACGACAGACTCGTTTCGCAAGACGGATTCACTTTTTGTGATCCCAGATGGACCCAAAAAGGGGTTGCCTGCATCTGCCGCGACCATTTCCAGATGGATCAGACAGACGGTAGTGCAGGCTTATTCATTAAGGGTCGGGAGCCCCCGTTCCCTGTTAAGGCGCACTCCACTCGGGCACTTAGTGCGTCATGGGCCTTTCGCCATCAGGCGTCAGTGGTCCAGGTGTGCAAGGCGGCTACCTGGTCGTCGGTGCATACCTTCTCTAAACATTATAAAGTTGATGTAATGGCATCGTCTGATGCCTCGTTTGGCCGCAAGGTTTTGCAGGCCGCAATTTGAGGAGACCAGTGGTCTACCTCGAGGGTTTTTTCCGTTGGAAAATTTTTCTTTAGTCTCATTCTTTGTTTATAATGAGCCTTTAAAACTTCTAGTTTGGCACCGGTTGGGCCTACTAGATTGGATTTGATTTTGTCAATCCCACCCCTCATTTGTGGCACTGCTTCTGGATGTCCCAGCTCTTGAGAATCAAGAAGACTACGTCTGTCAATGAGCGATAGAGAAAAATGGATTTTTGTAAGAACTTACCGTAAAATCCTTTTCTCTTAAGCTCATTGACAGACGTAGTACCCGCCCCTCTATCATTGAGTTGGGTTGGGTTAATTTCTCTGTACTGCTTTAAACAGAACTGATTCCCTGTAGCAGAGAGAGGGAGGATATACCCTCAGGGACTGCCCCCTAGGGTGGAGCCAGAACGTTTTGTCATTCTGCCTAGTCCTACTCCTGCGGAGACAACATAACCCAGCTCTTGAGAATCAAGAAGACTACGTCTGTCAATGAGCTTAAGAGAAAAGGATTTTACGGTAAGTTCTTACAAAAATCCATTTTTCGCAGTCCAGCTATAAGTCACTAATTGCAGCCATTAAAGTAAAAAAATATATAAATAAAATTTACATTTTATTTCTACATAGTCTGTAGACATTATAACTTTTGCACAAACCAAGAAATATATGCATATTTTTTCCCCCCAAAAATATGTAGCACAATACATATTGGCCTAAATTGATGAAAAAATTTGTTTTTTTTTGTTTTTTTCATTTTTTTTTTTCATTTTTTTTTTTTTTTTATTGGATATGTTTTATAGCAAAAGTTAAACAATGTTTTTTTTTTGTTTTGTTTTTTGTTTATGGCGCAAAAAATAAAAAATGCAAAAGGTGATCAAATACCACCAAATGAAAGCTCTACAGTATTTGTGAAAAAAAAGGACATGAATTTTATTTGGGTACAGCGTTGCATGACTGCGTAATTGTCAGTTAAAGTAACCCAGTGCCGTATTGGCCCGGTCAGAAAGGAGGGGGGGGTAAATGTTCAAGAGGTCAAGTGGATATAATAAAAAAGTTAAAGGGAATGCAGTAGCATGAGGCAACCAATCAGAATTCAACTTCAGGCACATTAGAGTGCACACACATACATTTAATTTCTGACTGGATGCTGTGAACTACTGCAATCCACTGCACTATACCATCAAGCCAGCATCAAGGTGTGAAAAAAAATGACCTGACTATTGTGTAAAAAAAATTGCCCATCCAGATATATGCACACAATCATACTGACTATCTCCTGTTGTGTAGTTTACCCCGTCAGCTTCTTGTGTTCTGCTGATAGCGATCAATAGATGGCAACTCTGAAATAGAATCACAAGTGATTTTTGATTGTAAAGCAAAGTTACTGAAAATCACACGTATAGCTGATCCCGTAGGCGTTATTAATATGGATTGGCCTTTTATTTCAATTCTATTAAAAAGAAAAAAAAAAAAGGGAGGTACACACAATATAAGGTATAAACATTTTTCAATAAAACAGAAAAAATTGACCAGGGAATCTTTTCCAGGCTTTTTTTTTTTTTTAAATTGTACCTTTGTGGAAGAAAATACTGTTATTGTATGTTCTTTATGTGTCTATGACCTCATACTGCCATCTACAGGAGGTATGAATACAACGGTTGGGTTTATATATTGCTTACACAGCTACTGCAAGAAAAATAGGGGCAGGATTCTTTACCGGAGATCTAGTTGTCTGGAATGATTTTGGGTTATATTCTGATATAGCTAGTCTGCATTATTTCTTTCTTTACCCTATTAATGAATGTACTTACTTTCAGCAACTCTTAGGTCTCTTGCACACTGCAGGTTAAAAAAGCTCAGTACAGCTTTTTTTTTTTCTGAGCTAAAATATAGCCCATTTATTGTAATGCGCCTATGCACACAGGCGCGTAAATGAGCACCGTGCATTCTTCAGTAAGAACAAAATAGAAAAATCTGCATTTTTGGACAGTAATTTATGCCTATATGCGTGCAAATACGCGCAATTGCGCACAACTGAACGCACACGAACATACTGTTGGTCTGAAAAATGCTAATTTGCATATTTTACAAAAACACGAGAATACATGTGCTAGAAAAGATGCGAAAAGACGCAAATTTGCGCGCATTTCAATAAGACAAATTTACGGCTGAAAAAGGAGATGCTTAAACAGGAGTATTGTGTGTAAGAGGTCTTATGATCCAACCAAGGGTGATTAAGACTGAATTATATTTCATAAACATTTTAAAGATCACATTACAGGCTTGCCGTGATCAGGGATGAGCTTTTGAAAGGTTCGGTTCGACCAGAACACCCGAATTTCCCGAAAGTTCGGTTCGGATTCCCAAACCCCATTAAGATCAATGGGACTTGAACTTCGGGAATCAAAAAACACAATTTTGAAGCCCTAAAACATAATAAATGCCCCTAAACAGTGCCTAGGGTTCTGGGTCATGCCCCAGGGACTATGAATCAGGCAAAAAAAACGTTCTTAAAAATTGTAGTTTTTGATAGAGAGCCAATTATTGAAAAAATTATTGAAAAAAGAGATTTCTGCCTCGTACACACGCACAGATTGTTGGCCGACTGATCGGCCGTCTTTTGTCCAGTGTTGTTTGTTGGTTGAAATGTGCTCTAGACTTGCACTGGACTTTTGTTGGCCAACAAAAACCAACTTCAGAAGTGATGTCATGTGATGGTTGACTTTCCGTGTGTTTTATCTTCTCTGAGCATGCCCAGTCTTGCTCATCTGATTTTTGTCTGCCGAAATCTGTACTGACTGAGGAACAATCAGCCGTTCTGTTGTTGGCCAACAAAAACTTTAAAGCATGCACACCAGATTTTGTTCAGCCGAAAAGTCGCAGTCGGTTGTCGGAAGCATCATACTAACAAGCCGACAATCAGCTGATCGGACGTTGGCCGAAAATTTACGGCCAACAATCGGTGCGTGTGTATGAGGCATTAGTATCTGGGGGGTCTAAAAAGTGTACATGTGAAGTTTCAGCTCTGTAGCATGTCCAGAACCAGAATTATAGCATGCCAAACCTTCAAAATGACTTTTTTGCTTAACCGCGCCTTTCTTTTGCTCCTAATAAAGCAGATGTGTGTGACGCCTTTTGCAGTGGACTTAATGCTTACAACAAGAACAGGCGTTAACTTGTCACTGAGGCTTTAAGTCCACTGCAAAAGGATTTGCTACTCTGCGTCACACACATCTGCTTTATTTAGCGACAACTTCTGGTCGCATAGCAGTGTGCGTCTTGCAGGTGATTTTCACATCGCACAGTTGATAAAGCCTCAGTGACAACTATACATAAATTAAAATTCATCACAAAAAAAACAGATTATCTTTCTTAGAATGTCAGTAGCGCAGGGATGGTGTTACCCTCCTTTCATAAAGTGCAAATAAATAAAGTGCATAAATTGCATAAATAATCCAAAACATCCAACTAAGCAAGAATAGAGTCCTTCAAAAGTCTTTGTTTATGTAGTGCCAGAGCAATACACAGTGCCTTTAATGCAGGGTCATTGGTGTCAGTTATAGGAACCACCGTACAATGTCACCACCACCAGCTCTGGCACTACATAAACAAAGACTTATGAAGGACTCTGTTCTTGCTTAGTTGGATGTTCATTGGACGCTCATCTCTAAAGTCTCAAAAAGCCCAACAAGCAAAATCTTATTTATTTCAATGGCTCCTGTTTACATATGAGCGTTTTTTCACCTGAAGTAAAATGCCCAAAGCTCAAAAAAGTACAGAATACAAGCGTTTTTGTTAGATGTCACTTAGGGATCGACCGATTATCGGCAATGCTGATATATATCGGGGGCCGATATGCACGGAATCAGCCCCTGAGGTTGCCAATATTGCCAACATTTCGGAAAGTGCTTGTACTGGAGTGATGCCTGCAGCTAGACCATAGCCGACGGTCGGCTGTCCTGTAATGACAACTGATGCGGCCGAGAAGCCGCTCGGCTGTCATTACAAGGAGCGAGAGGGGAATTCACCCTCCTCCTGCCGCATTTCACGGCTCACTACCTGCATGGTATTAAACGCTTATCAATTATATCCAGTCAGGGCTTGTACATGGGAATATCTGGGGACAGCGACGGCTCAGTATTAGTCCATCAGACTAAGCAGGAGCTGCAATGCTGGAAGTCTTCTGGTAAGTGCATTACCATTAGGGAGTGGTGGTATCTTCACACGAGGTGTGGTGGATGGCTACTTTCCTTTTTGGGATTGGACTGCATCTTATGAACTTTTGACTTATTTGCCTTATGACTGTCATTTTATTCACATGGGATGACTTTTATTTACATGCGTCTCATGTCTAATTTCATGTTATTTGAGTTTTGACTATTTTATACGTTTTTATTTTTATTGCTGGCTTGCATCAGATTACCATTGTTATCAGAGGTTTCACTGCCCTGATCTTTCAAGCCGAGGCACATTGATAGGATATATTTGTGGGGGGCCAAGTGTTTTTCGATCCTTTTTGTTAAGGAAAATAAAAAGCTGCATTTTTGCTTGCATATGATTGGATGATAGAAATCAGCAGAGCTTCCCTTCAGGTCTAGAGTAACTGCACTTGAAGTGCACTTTGAGTGAACAGTATGTTTGCCTCTAGTAAATCAACCTCATTATCTGAACAATGCAATCAACAAATTTTGAGTAAGAGAAGTAGAGTAGAGATGTCCTTGCTCCTGCCCTGCTCCGAGCCTTCCACGCACGCTTCCCTCAGAAACCGTTCTTTACTCCGCGGAGGAGGGGCCCTTGAGGGGGAGGTACTGTCATGGTCTTACCTTCTTGCTGTTCTCCTTCCTTTGACATGTGCTGGCGGCCATCTTGGTTTCTGGGTTTCTTGTAGCCTCCCACCCTGCGGCTCCTCCTTCCCACTGGGAGGAGCTGGATGCCTAGCTCATATATATAGGAGGTCTGTGGCTTCAGTTCCTTGCTTGGTCCTCCTGTGTTCACATGCTTCTAAGACTGCTGCTGCTTCTGGTTCCTGATCCTGGCTTCGTCTGACTACCCTGCTGGTTCCTGATCCTGGCTTCGTCTGACTACCCTGCTGGTTCCTGATTCCGGCTTCGTCTGACTACCCTGCTGGTTCCTGATTCCGGCTTCGTCTGACTACCCTTCTGGTTCCTGACCTCTGGCTTCGCAAGGACTCTGCCTCGGTTTCGCCATCCGTTTGGACTTTTGCTTTACAGCTTGATTTTCAATAAAGCCTTCTTATTTTCACTTATCTGTTGTTGTACGTCTGGTTCATGGTTCCGTGACACAGCTATAGAGAATAGCATATGCAAAGTTAGAAGCTTTTGTGTAAAGAGTTGGGATAAAGGTGTCTTTTGTAGGATGTACTCAGGATGGGCTTCTGCTCCTTTACCAATCCTGATGATACCAAGGTTTAAGGGAAAAGGATGCCTCGGGAACAGGCTCCTAAAGAATCTGCAACGGGTGAAGGGTGCCTGGCCGTGCACCTGGCAATGCTGGGATTCAGCTGGGTTTGTAATGGTGACAATGACCCCCTGACAGTCACTTGGCTGACAGGGAGCTGGCAATGGTGGATCTACCTGCAGGTGTATGGTTCACTCTCTAAAGACTCTCCACGCTGTCCAGGCCGCGGCGCCTGCTCACATTCCCCAGAGCTACCAACTCCCTGCTCTCAGCTGAAGGTTGTGGTCACAAGAGGAAGAGCTCCTCCTTGGACCAGGCTATTTTTATCCCGACCCAGCATTCCTCTCTCTCTAACCGGCTGGAACTTAAAGCCTGCAGTAGGGATGGGCCGCACACCCCCTGTTCACACCCCCGCCGCACTAGAACATCTTGAACAGGGAAAAGGTTATAGCGAATATGCAAACCCTATTAAAGTCTATTGGACACGAACATGAAAAATCAAAAGTCCTAATTTTAAGGGTTATATGCAAGTTATTGCCATAAAAAGTGTATGGGGACCCTGGGGGCATGAATCAATGCAAAAAAATGTTTTTAAAACTATAATTTTTTAAAGGAGCAGTGATTTTAATGATGCTTAAAGTGAAACAATAAACATAAAAAAATCCTTTAAACATCATGCTTGAGGGGTCCACTTAATATGCATGTAAAGTGAAGCATCTGTACGATATATGGAGCCTGCTGCAGCAATGCTGACATTTCTAAAGGAAAAAATGTAATTTAAACTTACACAGGGCTGTAATGTATTGCTGGCCCCCGGAAATACAGATAAAAAAAAAAGAAAAAAAAATATAAGGTCCCCCCCCCCCAAAGCACCCTCCTCATGTTGAAGGCAAGCGGCCTGGTATGGTTCAGGAGGGGTGGGGCGCTCTCTCCCCTCCCCCCCTTTCCTGGCTTGCCAAGATGCACACTCGGATAAGGGTCTGGTATGGATTTCAGGGGGGAAAGTTTGGCGTGGAGTTCCCTTTAAAATTTATACCAGACTCAAAGGGCCTGGATTTTGGGGGGGACCCAAAGCCGTTTTCTTTTTTTTTGGCATGTTTTTTTTGGCATGGAGTTCCCCTTAAAAGGGCCTGGTATAGATTTGGGGGGGGAACCCACACTGTTTTATTTATTTTTTTTAAATTCTGTCATAAATACAGAGCACTTTCACCCCCTTCCTTCCCAGACCAATTTTCATATTTCAGTGCTCGTTATTGGCTATGGGAAATCTTGGTCAGCTTGACATGGCACTGCTCCCTGTCTTTAACATTGGTGTCTATGGTAAGGTGCCCATCCAATGCAGCCTGACCAGTGCCCAGCAATGCTGCCTTACCAGTGCCCATCATCCAATGCAGCCTGACCAGTGCCCAGCAATGCAGCCTGACCAGTGCTGATCTATTCAGCCTCACCAGTCCAGGGGATCCGAGAGAAGAGGAGAGCCGACTGAATCATCACACAGGCCGGCGTCGCCTGCTGTGTCAGCTTTAATTTGAATTGCTGGGCACTCGCCATCACACAAGTCTCGCCTGCTGGATAGGTATGACAGACAGCACATGTCTTGGCATTGGACAAGTGTGCTGTCTATTAATGGAGCCAGGAGGCGTGACTTTGTGTGACGGCGGGGGCCCAGGAAATTAAATTAAAGCTGACGCAGAGGACGACGCCAGCCTGACCCCCCCCCCCCAATGTGTGGCATCTGGGACAGACTGCCCCCCACTGGTATGTCACTGGCTTTGACACCCCTTCCCATGTCTCAGCAGTAAGAAATCTTGGTCAGCTTGGCTTGGCACTGCTACCGAACCATAAGTGACAGGGACACCAAACTTGGGGAGTACCGAGAGGGGACCCAGGACTACAACATATCTATACTTTTTAAAAGTGGAGTATGCCTGAACAGTACACTGACTGCACTAAATTCACTGAACACACTATCCACTAACTACCTGCCTAATCTGTATTGTCACACACTATACATGGCTGCCATGTAAGCAGCAGCCTTATATAGTGTGGGGCGTGAACTTGGCCCCTAAACCATGATTTGCCAAAGGCAGAGTGTCTTGGCTCTGACAGTACATTGTGCTGTGATTGGCCAAAGCATACAGGTCAGGTGCATGCTGAAAGTTTCCGGGCGCCAGCTTATTTAAATGCGTGCTCACACCGTTATACTACGCCTCTGAAGATGTCATAGATGTTTGACGATACGCGCAAGGCAGACGTATCGGAGCTGAGCACGCTACATACCGTGGTTTTATCCATTGATGCTGTTATATGATGTCTACTATGTAAGTGCATTACTTTTTAATAAATTTATGTGCCTCGATGTACTTCACGATTCGTTGCCCCTCTGTCTTTTTTCTGAGCCTGCATGTGAAAGACACTTCTGTGGGGTCCTGTGAAGGCATTGTACATCTATGAATTGTGAAGTTCTCTCTCCCTGCTAAGGAAGGGTCAAAAGTTCCAGTAAGAGGCTACGGGTGTCAGCACAGGGTGTAACTCATCTCTCTCACTATTCACTGGTGATTGGCTGATTGGCTGATTGGATCGGGTCCTTTCTTTCTACCTGCAGTTCTACTCCATTAGATTGTTTATGGACTGTATTACTGTGATGGATTGTTTAATATATGTCTGGCGCAGCTCCTAATATACATCTACTACTTTATATGGACTGTGATCTTCCTATTGAGCTAGCAGCCTTGTGTACATATATTTTATATTGTCTTAGTATTTTTCTGTCTTAAGCGCAAATATCATTCCCTTTTTATTTGTATCTCTATGAGAGAGCCTGATGATAAAGACAAGAATATCAATTACAGAGTTAAGAGCCGGTCTGCTGGACATTTTATAAGAAGGCGTTGAAGCTGGTTTATAACTTAACCAGCCACTCCATCTGGGGAGTCAGTTTGGGGTGATCGATAGAAGGATTGCACAGGGTGTTTGCACAGATTTGCCTGTTGAAGATTTTTGCACATTGCTACATGCACTTTTTGCACTTTTTTTTCCTTTTGTCTGGGACTTTATGAAATATGGGACAATTTTTGAAGCTTCTGATTTTCGGATCACTTTATTATGATAGTTGATTTTGGATTCACAGTATATATTTGTCAAGCACTATATGAATTTGTAGTTTATGACTGTATTTTTTATATGTAATATTTATTTTTCTTGTGGCACTTATTCATCACTCCTTGAGAGTGATTGTTTATAATAATTGTTTACAATAGTTGCACTAGCACTCAGGATAGAGCACAAAGAAATTGTTTCTTGATTTAATAGGAGATAATTCATTTAATTATACCCAACTTCGTTAACTAGGGGAGTGTAGATCTGCGTTGACTGATTTTCTCATGACTTTTTTGAAAGCCGGGAAGTGACTGACAGTCATCATTCTCCGCTCTGTGAAGGCTTGAGAGCTGAGCAATAAGCGATCATGTGATCGCTCAGTTCTCAGGCCTAGAGCTGGTGGGAGACACCTGCATAATTACACCGATGCTGTAACATGGTTTTGAGTATGTATGTATGTTTTTTTCTAATCCCATACTTTAAAGCATATCAATGGTTAAAATTAAAAAATCACATATTGATTTCCAATTATTTCTAGCCTACTCCTATTAGTCTGAATGATCTTGAAGTTTGAAAACTTACTTTGTGAAGATCCCCACACATTACATTTCTTGAATTCTGGGACACGTAGTCACTATGTCCTCTGAGTAGGCAGTGCTGTGTCACACATTTCACAGAGCCAGCCTTCTCAACTACAGAGGAGCTGAGAAGAGGAGTTTCAGATGGCGGAGTCAGTACAGGAATCACTGCTTGTAGGCAGAAAGGTACCATGGGATATGTAGTCCTTAGAAATGTAAAGTAAACCGCAGAGGGCAAGCTACAAAGCATGTAGACAATCCAGGAATTTGCTCACTGATTTTGCCACAGAGCCTGAAATCAAATGACATGGATACCTGTCCTCAGGCCTGATCAGGGGAGTTATAATCCCAGGGTCTGTCCCTATGAAGGAATGGCTGGACTGGGAGCTTTGGCAAGAATCACCCCCCACCAAAGCCTCCATGAGAAGAAAACAATTACAGTGAGACCAGACACTAGCCATACATTTATTAATGTCTCCATCCACGCTAAACAGCATGGATAGAGGAATCTCTTTAAAATCTATACCCTAAACATTTAATACTCAATTTCCCATCCCAGCACAAGATGGGAAGGTGAGTTTAAGCTGCTGCTTAGACTGGCATTGAACGTGTTGTTTTGCCTTGCATGGGCAGTACACATTCAATTTTAGAGAGAACAGGAGTTTTATGAAAACAAATCCAAGATAAATCAGCTATAGTAATGAAAACGATAGAAATGAATGAATTTCCAAACTAGGAAAGAACAGAAAGTAATAAGAGCAATAAATCTCCTTGGGTTAAGATAGTATTGATCTGGCTCATATTCAGATTTTTGCCATATGAGCCTATAGAATAAGCTATACTGTATGACACTAATAATTTAAAACACATCCTAATAATCTGGAACTAACAATAAGTAGAGTATGTTATTTTCAGGCCAACTGATGTGTAGTAATTATAATGTGTAATAGGCATGCATGATTTCTGTGCGCAATCCACACATTACATGAAATACTGGCGTTAGCGCTGGACTTCCAACAGGATGTCAGGTGTACAAAGTCTCTTATTACATTACCTGTGGTTATATCATAGATCAGTGATGGCGAACCCTGGCACCCCAGATGTTTTGGAACTACCTTTCCCATGATGCTCATGCACTCTGCAGTGTAGTTGAGCATCATGGGAAATGTAATTCTAAAACATCTGTGGTGCCAAGGTTTGCCATCTCTGTCATAGATCCTTATACAGTATTCCCTCTTTTGGAGGGACAGTCCCTATTTTTCAATTAACAACCCCCCTCCTCTTTTTCCTCAACAACTTCCCCTCTTAAGGTTGGATGTGGAGACTGTAGACTATATTTCCCTTATTTACTGCAATTCCTATTTATAAATACTAGTATGAGATAAATATGTCAAAATCAGGAGTATTTTTTGTTGTTTCCGGTGTAATAATCTAGGTTTTTTGCTAAATTCCCTTCTTGCATTTTTATGCATTCTGTAGACAGCAATGGGCTGTAGTTCAGTATTGACTCTATCGCATGTTGTTTGAGGATGTGCTAGAGACATTGAATTTTGTAATATGGATGTTTGATAGCCTGAAAAATCAGTACGCCTGGGGAACATGCTGTGGCATGCTGGAAGAACTATTAAATATCTAAGGCACTTCCTGTTCTGTCCCTTCCCTACTGAGATTTTTTTCTTGAGTATTTTGAACTAATAGGTCAGTCGTGCCTTGGCCTTAAGGCCCGTACACACGTACCGATTGTCGGCCGTAAATATTCGGGCCAACGTCCTATCGGCCGATTGTCGGCTTGTTAGTATGATGCTTCCGACAACCGACTGCGACTTTTCGGCCGAACAAAATCTGGTGTGCATGCTATAAAATTTTTGTAGGCCAACAAAGAACGGCCGATTGTTCGTCAGTCAGTACAGATTTTGGCCGACAAAAAGCAGATGAGCAAGACTGGGCATGCTCAGAGAAGAAAAAACATACGGAAAGTTAACCATCACATGACATCACTTCTGCAGTCGGTTGTTGTTGGCCGACAAAACTCGTGTGCAGTCTTTAGCACTTTTCAACCTACACGACAGCACCGGACAAAAGATGGCCGAATGGTCGGCCGACAATCGGTGCGTGTGTACAGGGCTTTAGGCCTAGCACATTGAAGGATGCAAGGATTCCCCTCCTGGGAGGAACCCCTGATGATGTTGGCTTCTGGAGAAAAGAGCATAAAAACGTATAAGGATATGTAGTTAGATATTGTTGAGGGGTAAATTATACACAGGAACCTTTTCATGCTGTCCTGCCTTGTAAGTGAAAACTGAGATACCACTTGAACCCCAAGTGCCAAGAAGCCGGAGTTCCTGCAGGAGCCCAACCAGCAGCCTGTGGCTTTAAAAATAACATTGAGAGCCTATTGAGAGAGATCCAACCTAATGTTTGAAACCAGTGTACTTGGGGGAATCCTAATTCAGACCTCACCTTTCTTCCCATATTATCATGTGTAATATACTTTCTATTTTAAATTCTACTAATGTGGCTGTCACCTACTCTTTTTCTGACCTTCCAGAGAAAGGAACCACACCGGAGAAGAATGTGACAACACAAGGGGTGGGGTCTCATGGTGACATCACCAGATGGCCATGCCCCATAGCTATATAAGAGCAGAGAGTGGAACCAGCATTACAATGGGAGACAGTGTCAGGGGAGGACCGGGTTGGCGCAGAGAAGACAACAGCGGTGAACAAAACCAGAGGGAGAAGATCGAAGGGAGAAGATCAGAGGGAGAAGACAGGAGGAAGAAGACCTAATGAAAAAGACCTAAGGGAGAAGATCGGAAGATTTTTAATAAACGTGTTCTCAAAACTGTCTTTTGTCTTTATTTACACTACATTGCCTTTTTTGGGGGTGAATGGGTAAGGATACAATGTACCCCATACTCATTCACGGGGGGGGTGAGGATCTGGGGGGGTCCTCTTGTTAAAGGGGGCTTCCAGATTCTGATAAGCCCCCTGTCCACAGACCCAGGTGCAGAGCCCCCCTGCCTCCAAGCACCCACCCACCCCTGTTGAGGGCGTGTGACCTGGTATAGTCCGGGGGGGTGCTCGTTCATCCCCTCCCCTTTCCTGACCTGCCGGGCTGCATGCTCAGATAAGGGTATGGTATGGATTTGAGGGGGGGCCCCACACCATTTTTTTTTGGGCGTGGGGGGTCCCCTCAAAATTCATACAAGACCTAAGGTTACCTAGTCTTCGGGGGCACCCCACGCCAAAAACAATCTGTGGGGCCCCCCAAAATCCATACCATACCCTTACCCGAGCATGCAGCCCGGCATATAAGGAAAAGGGAGGGGACGAGCGAGCGCCCCCCCATCCCCTTCAAGATCCATACCAGACTTAAAAGGCATATTATTGAACTTGGGGGGACCTCACACTGTTTTTTTTTTTTAATTTTGACATGGGGTTTGACTTGGATGCAACTTCTATTCAAATAAATAGGTTGAAAGTCAGATCAAAGATGGCTCTCCTAGGGAACCATTGATTTTGAATAGAGGCAGAGAAACGCTGCTAAAAGCTAACGCAGCTAAAGGCACATTGACGCCAATGCAAAAAGCTACTAAAAGCGTGTTTTTACATCCGCTTTTTCCTAGCATTGGTAGTGGCTTTGCAGCTCATTTTTTGAATGCCCTGTGTGCATGAGCAAAAAGTTGAGGATACTCCTTCCAAAAATGCCTATTGATAGGAGGGTCCCTTACCATATAGGTACAGAAAAAATAGACCCTCTATGTCACATCTATATTAGTGTCCATTGACAAAAAACAGCATACTCAATACCAAAGACAGGAGACACAGTGGTTCTCCTAAAGAAGTCAACTAAGGGCACCAAAAATAATAATGTATAAACTTTATTAGAGGACAAAAATACACAAAAGTGACTCAGGGTGTAACAAATACCACAGTATTAAAAACAAGTATGATAAAAACACAATGGGATTTGCTGCAGCAACCCGGGTTGATATAAAGTGCACATCTTGGGGTCCAAAGTAAAGGGAAGGTGAAGCAAACCGTTCACCAGGTTAGTAAGGCAGTCAGAAACTAAAAACATTCTTGCACTTATGGAAACAATGATGCATGGGGGGGGTAGCTCCACTGCTGAAGGGGTGCTCTGAGGGAACCAGCGATTGGCTGGTGAAACGCGTCAGCATCGCGTCATTCTGATCCTACCATCTGGGACTTCGGTGATTCTTTGCCCTACGGCCGTAACGAACATAAGCCTCCACCCACGTCCGGAGTGACGTCAGGCCACAAGCCGCAAGCCCGCCCCCTCCCAGACACGCTCGCATTAGCTAAGGAGGTAGTAAGGGAGAGATGTGGAGATGCACTCTGCAAGTGCTTTTGCTCCAGAGCTTAGTAAATTAGGTAAACCTGCACTTTTCAAAGGATACCCAATCATATGCAAGGAAAGTAAAAGAACAAAATTCTTTTTTGCTTACTTATGATTGGATGATGGAAGTCAGTAGAGTATCCTCTTATTTACTAAGCTCCGAAGCCACTGCAAAGTGAACAGTCTATTTGCCTTTAGTAAATCAACCCCTATATTACTTCTGCATGAGACTATTCTTACCTGCTTGTTTGTAGTGTGCACTTGATTTGCGCACACTGCATTTGCTGAAATGAATGAATTCCAGAGCATGTGCAGGAGTGACATCATCTCAGCCTGGCCAATCAAAATGGCCTTATGCCTATTTAAACCTACAACCAAAAATGAAATATATTGCTACTGTTCAGTCGTTTCCTTGTGGTAGCTGCATTCATTTTCATTTTTCAAGTACAGAAAATATAAGTGAAATGCAAACCGAGCTGCTCCCTCCTAAAAGTCAACCTTAAAAAACACATTCATCCATATGAGGTGTAACATGAATATACTGTAGTGTAAAAAATTTCAATACAAAGTGCCAATATAGCAATGCTCCCAATATAAAGTACTCATGCTCTTATAGACATATACAGTAAAGTATTATATCAAAGACTGAGACAATAATGGTACCTACAAATATTATCACAATCACCCCACGCTTAAGGAAAAAATTAGAAGAAATATGCCAAATATGAACTAACTTGACATATAGCTGCTGCTTTAAAATACATACATAATAAAAACATGTGTTAATTCTCTCAGAAGACAGTAGGTAAGAAAAGTTCAACACATAAACAGCGCTAGGAAAACCCTATTGAAAGAGTCCACATAAGTGCATGAGCCAAAGTCCTCAGGAGAGAAAATCCACGGATGAAGATAAAAGGATGACTTCCACCACACCACGTGACCCCCTTAGGTATTGCTCACTCACCAAAAATCTTTGTATAAAGAGCCTTTTTATATCCACCAATCACAACGGATGTAGACCACTCCACGATCGTTTAGGCACAGAATCTCCCCAATCTGAATACCATATACCAAGCGATCCACATGCTCCAGTATATTGGCAGTGAATATATAAATAAGAAATGGGCTCATAGGGCAGTATATCAAAACTATTTATTGTTAAACCCCCCCCCCCCCCTGTCCCTCAATCAATGCACTCACAGCAAAACAGAATAAAGGCTTCTCAATACAGTAAACCATGTGCTGATCGAGACCTCACCGCTCCTCTCCCGCTCCTCTGTTCGGCTGGATCGGTCACAGACGTCAGCTTACGTCGGGCAAGGATATGGAGGTGCGTCTCATACAGCTCTGGATGATGATGTCGGGGTGTCCCCATGCTCAAGCCCTTTTATTATATACAGTAAAGTGCTCCACTCCAAGTGCATAAAATGTTGTATTTTTTACACTACAGTATATTCGTGTTACACATCATAGGGATGACTGTTTTTTTAGGTTAACTTAAAAGAGAGAACAGTGCAGTTTACATTTTACTTACAGTATATGGTTGATATTTGTGTTTTTTTTAGCACATAGGACTAACTGGGGCAGCTAAAAATAACTGTGACAAAATGTAGCAATATTTCTTACATAAGTATAGAAAATAGGTGTTGATCTTGCCAGAAATGCTGTGTCCATGTCAGTTCCCATGAAGACTGCTAAACGTTTTAACTATCATGTAATGGAGATGCAGATTAAAGGGGTTGTACAGTCAGAAGGTTTTTTTACCCTAATGCATTCTATGCATTAACCACTTCTGGACCGGTAGGTTTCTGTGGTACTTTAACTGATATTTGCGCGGACGTGCAAAGCTGTACCCAAATAAAATTGATGTCCTTTATTTCCCACAAATAGAACTTTATTTTGGTGGCATTTGATCACCTCTGCAGTTTTTATTTTGTGCGCTATAAACAGAAAAAAGCAACAATTAAAAAAAAAACGAAACAAAAAACAATATTTTTTACTTTACATATAGTTACATAGTTAGTTAGGTTGAAAAAAGACACAAGTCCATCTGGCTCAACCAATAAAAAACAAAAAAACAGTAAAGAAAACCCAACCATACAGTCCCATATACACAATCCTATACCCGCAGTTGATCCAGAGGAAGGTGAATATCCCCAGCAAAGCATGATCCAACTTGCTACAGCAGGGGAAAAAATGTCTTGCTGATCCCCCGAGAGGCAATCAGATATTCCCTGGATAAACTTTACCTATAAATATTAATACCCACTTATATTAAGTACACCCAGGAAAGAATCCAGGCCTTTTTTAAAGCAATCTAGTGAGCTAGCCAGAACCACCTCTGGAGGGAGTCTATTCCCCTTTTTTGCAGCTCTTTCTGTGAAGAAAACTTTCCGTATTTGAAGACGAAATCTCTTTTCCTCTAGAGTGCCCCCTCTTTCTGCTATAAAACACAGCCAATAACAACATAAAAAAAAAATCAAATGTTTGCATCAATTTAGGCCAATATGTATAATGCTACATATTTTTGCTACATATTTTTGTTAAAAAAATCCCAATAAGCATACATTGATTAGTTTGCACAAAAGTTATAGCGTCTACAAATGATGCAATTTTTATGGAATTTTTATTTATTTATTACTAGTAATGGCAGCGATCAGCAATTTTTAACGGGACTGCAACATTGCAGCGGACAATTTGGACATCTAACTGACAATTTTTAGGGACCAGTGACACTAATACAGTGATCAGTGCTAAAAAAAAACCCAATGTCACTGCACTAATGACACTTGCAGGGAAGAGGTTAACATCAGGGGTGATCAAAGGGTTAAATGTGTCCCTAGGGGGTGCTTACTAACAGTGGATGGGTTGCACTGATTGGGGGAAGACCGAGATCCTAGTTCCTGCTTAGCAGGAACACAAGATCTCCATCTTGTCCACTTGCAGACTGTTCTGCCTTCCCCGGGGATGATCGCGGGTTGCCGGTGGACATTGGGTCTGCCAGACCCGCTGATTGACATCCCCGCTAGCCAATCATGGCGCGATCGCGGCTCTGGCAGTATGATCCCGCCATCTAGTGGCTTTTGAACTAAACAATGTACAGGTACGTTGTTTCGTGCAATAGAGCCACACTGCAGTAGTATATACACAGCAGCCGATTGGTAAGGGGTTAAGATAAAAAGCCTTCTGTGTGCAGAAGCCCCCCCCCCCCCCCTATTGCTTACCTGAACCCCATCTCGATCCAGCGATGTCCACGACTGTCCCAGCCATCCAGGACTCTCTGCCTCATTGGCTGAAACACAGCTGCGGCGCCACTGGCTCCCACTGCTGTCAATCAAAATCAGTTAGCCAATGAGGAGACAGAGGGGGCAGGGCCAAACCACAGCTTCATGTCTGAATGGACACAGGGAGCTGTGACTTGGCTAGGGTGCCCCCATAGCAAGCTGCTTGCTGTGGGGCACTCATAAGGAGGGAGGGGCCAGGAGAGCCGAAGAGGGACCAGAGAAGAGGGGGATCTGGGCTGCCCTGTGCAAAACCATTGCACAGAGGAGGTAAGTATAACATGTTTGTTATTTTTATTGAAAAAAAAACAAACCTTATAATCACTTTACACCGCATTCACACTGCAGCGGCACGACTTCGGGGGCGACCTGTGAAGTCGCGTGCAGCGCGACTTCGGCACGACTTGCACGGACTTCATAAAATGAATGTCTATGCAAGTCGCTCCAGGTCACCCCGAAGTAGTACAGGACCCTTTTTCTAAGTCGGAGCGACTTGTGTCGCTCCTATTAGAGCCGTTCCTGTACCACACAATGGACCGAGACGGTGTACGACTTGTCAGCCTGACCAAGTCGCCTGACAAGTCGTATTAGTGTGAATGGACTCTTAAAGTCCAGCCTGTGTGTCTGCCTCCATTGATACAGTGAAGAACTGATAATAACCACAAAGGGACAGAAAGTGTGTAATTCGCAAGATTAAAACTATTTAAAACATATCGCAGAGTGCCTTCCGTGTATCAGACCTAAATATTACTAAAAATGGATCACAGTCCAAAAACAGTCCAACATGAATCAATCAATCCTTCAGGCAGTGGCGGCGCCCCCCCCCCCCCCCCCCAAAAAAAAGAAAAAGAAAAAAAAAAGATTAAAAAATAAATAAATACATTTTTGCCCACAAGGAGCGCCCGCCTCATTGGTGCCTATTGGGGGTGGGGTTTTCCACCCGCAGAGGCGCAGAGAGGCGGCCTTCTGGGGCGTAACTGTAGCGCAGAGCTGTGCGCTACACCCTCCCCCCTTTTGGAGCCCGCTCCATTGGTGCCTATGGGGGGGGTGGGGTTTTCCACCTGCAGAGGCGCCAAATGGCAGCCTTCTGGGGCGTAACTGTAGCACAGAGCACGGCGCTACACCACCCCCCTTTTGTGATGTCTTGGATCATGATTGGTCCAGACTCCAGCCTGGACCAATCATGATTAAGGACATCCATGCTGACCTCGTTGGGGGCGGTGCCGGTGCGTGCATCAGTCACTCACCGTCACCGCCCAGTCAGCTTCCCGCCGCCGCAGAAGAGGAGTCGCGAGGAGGGGAGAAGCCGCCGCCGGGAGCCGAGCAGAAGAGGACGGACGTCGGAGTCGCGAGGAAGGGGAGAAGCCGCCGCCGGGAGCAAAGCCGTCGCCAGGTAAGTGTCTCAGCCAGGGAAGTGCTGACTCGTCATCTGTGCCATGCCTATTCCATCACCTGTACCATCTGTGCCATGCCTATTCCATCACCTGTGCCATGCATATACCATCATCTGTGCCATGCCTATTCTATCACCTGTGCCATGCCTATACCATCTGTGCCATGCCTATTCCATTACCTGTACCATCTGTGCCATGCCTATTCCATCACCTGTACCATCTGTGCCATGCCTATTCCATCACCTGTGCCATGCATATACCATCATCTGTGCCATGCCTATTCTATCACCTGTGCCATGCCTATACCATCTGTGCCATGCCTATTCCATCACCTGTACCATCTGTGCCATGCCTATTCAATCACCTGTACCATCTGTGCCATGCCTATTCCATCATCTGTGCCATGCATATACCATCATCTGTGCCATGCCTATTCTATCACCTGTGCCATGCCTATACCATCTGTGCCATGCCTATTCCATCACCTGTGCCATGCATATACCATCATCTGTGCCATGCCTATTCTATCACCTGTGCCATGCCTGTACCATCTGTGCCATGCCTATTCCATCACCTGTGCCATGACCTTACCATCATCTGTGCCATGCCTATTCTATCACCTGTGTCATGCCTGTACCATCTGTGCCATGCCTATTCCATCACCTGTGCCATGCCTATACCATCATCTGTGCCATGCCTATTCCATCACCTGTGCCATGCCTATACCATCTGTGCCATGCCTATTCCATTACCTGTGCCATGCCTGTACCATCTGTGCCCTGCCTATTCCATCACCTGTGCCATGCATATACCATCATCTGTGCCATGCCTATTCTATCACCTGTGCCATGCCTGTACCATCTGTGCCATGCCCTTACCATCACCTGTGCCATGCCTATTCCATCACCTGTGCCATGCCTGTACCATCTGTGCCATGCATATTCCATCACCTGTGCCATGCCTATACCATCTGTGCCATGCCTATTCCTTCACCTGTGCCATGCCTGTACCATCTGTGCCCTGCCTATACCATCACCTGTGCCATGCCTGTACCATTTGTTCCATGCCTATTCCATTACCTGTGCCATGCCTATACCATCATCTGTGCCATGCCTATTCTATCATCTGTGCCATGCCTATACCATCTGTGCCATGCCTATTCCATCACCTGTGCCATGACCTTACCATTACCCGTGCCATGCCTATTCCATCACCTGTGCCATGCCTGTGCCATCTGTGTCATGCCTATTCCATCACCTGTGCCATGCCTATACCATCTGTGCCATGCCTATTCCATCACCTGTGCCATGCCTGTACCATCTGTGCCATGCCTATTCCATCACCTGTGCCATGCCTGTACCATCTGTGCCATGCCTATTCCATCACCTGTGCCATGCCTATACCATCTGTGCCATGCCTATTCCATCACCTGTGATATGCCTGTACCATCTGTGCCCTGCCTATACCATCACCTGTGCCATGCCTGTACCATCACCTGTGCCATGCCTGTACCATCTGTGCCATGCCTATTCCATCACCTGTGCCATGCCTATACCATCTGTGCCATGCCTATTCCATCACCTGTGCCATGCCTGTACCATCACCTGTGCCATGCCTGTACTATCACCTGTGCAATGCCTATTCCATCACTTGTGCCATGCCTATTCCATCGCCTGTGCCATGCCTATACCATCACCTGTGCCATGCCTATTCCATCACCTGTGCCATGCCTATACCATCATCTGTGCCATGCCTATTCCATCACCTGTGCCATGCCTATACCATCTGTGCCATGCCTATTCCATCACCTGTGCCATGCATATACCATCATCTGTGCCATGCCTATTCTATCACCTGTGCCATGCCTGTACCAGCTGTGCCATGCCTATTCCATCACCTGTGCCATGACCTTACCATCACCTGTGCCATGCCTATTCCATCACTTGTGCCATGACTGTACCATCTGTGCCATGCCTATTCCATCACCTGTGCCATGCCTATACCATCTGTGCCATGCCTGTACCATGACCTCAAAGTCACACAATTTTTTACCGCGTTTTTTACCGCGAAGCAATACCTATTACATTTTTTTCCCAAAAAATTTTGAGTACCAGGTGCCACTGCCTTCAGGTGCAGAAATCTGGCACAATAATCTACTGATCCCAGAAAAATGACAGGTGCAAAGCCGCAAAAAGGAAAAATCCTCTACGTTATTGTGCACTCAAAAGCCGGGCTTATAAGGGAAACAGTGCTCTGCATCAATGTGATAAATAATTGTGACAAATTTATTATAAAAAATAATCTCCAGCCACTGGAAGTGGTACTATAAAGCCAGCCCAAGGATGTGAAATCTGGTCTCCCTTGATTCATGGCCAGTGCTGGGGGAGGACTGATTCATATTGGACTGTTTTAAGACTATGATCCATTTTAAATCGTATTTAGGTTTAATATACAGGAGTTTTTTTGCACTTTTATATATTGCTTTGTTGTTTTTTGTCTGCTATGATTTTCCTCTGACATTTCTAGACCTGCATTTATCAGTTTCTATTCCATCTGATTTTTCTATATAACACTGTTGCACTGAGGATTGCTAAGCTTTTGATGTTGATATTTGCAGGATTACCAGGGTAAAATAAAGAAGAAATTGTGCAGCTACCACATCTTGTGCCTGGTAACCTGCAGTATACTGTATATTTATTCTTTGGCTTAAGTCTAGATATACTTTAACTTAAATCTATTGTAGGGCTATGACCACTGTCCACACTGGATAAATGTTCCTGCAGAGTATTTCAAATATGAAATAGAATCAGTGATAAATCCACCACCAGGTACTATTGATTCTGGAAGCTTCTCTGCAGTGCCTAGGTTGGCACAATCCACACAACTGGCATGTCTTCAAATACATATACAGTAGATGCAGAGAGTACTGCATTACAGAGAATATGATAAAGGAAACAAAGATGTCTGAAACTTTTATGGCTCTTTCACACTCACAGTGGAGCGTGGCATAGCTCCCAACTGTCCCTGATTTCGAGGAACTGTCCCTGATTTCAAGCAAAGTCCCTCTGTCCCTCTTTCCTCCTCATTTGTCCCTTATTTTGGTCTGATCTATAGAGTTGTATATAAAATGCACTTTTTATCTTTCAAAAAGTGTTTCCCAGTACTAAACCTTTCATCTAATTTCTAAATTGCTGCATTTGTAAATTTCAAAAGCTAGTATAAAGGAAATGTAGTAGTAAAGAAAAACACGTATGGTTTTAACTAATCATTTTTCTTGTAAAATTCTCCTTTAAGGGGGCGTGGCAGGGGGTGTGTCCTATGCCTACATACTTTTGCTAAAAGGTGTCTCTCATTCCTATCTCAAAAAGTTGGCAGATATGACCATGAGGCCCTTTGAAGGTCAATGAACGTTTGGATTGCTTTTCAGAGAGGAGGTGGTATATTGTCTCCTCATTTTCTGATTTAACCCTTAAAAAGCTGCACTACCACGGCACAATCGCATGCATTGCACAGAGTTGCAGCATGGCCCCATTGAAAAAAAAGTTTAACTTGTCAAATTCTTCCTCCTGAGTTAAAAATGTTGCGAATACGTAGCACAGCACTGCGGGCACAGCATGTGAACAGGCCTGTTTGGTAAAACTGCAGCTCAGCCTCCCATTTTCATCCCCCCACCAAACCACCTGTCTGACCTTAGACAAATGTCATTAAGATTGGCACTGATCATTTTTTTTTATTGTTGTAATAGTTGGTGTCAGGGATCTAATTCCAGCATACACCATATTGCCAAAAGTATTGGGACACCTGCCTTTACATGCACACGAACTTTAATGGCATACCAGTCTTAGTCCGTAGGGTTCAATATTGCGATGGACTACCCTTTGCAGCTTTGCAGCTATACCAGCTTCAACTCTTCTGGGAAGGCTGTCCACAAGCTTTAGGCCTCAACCCCAAACTCGCTCATCCATGTCTTTATGGACCTTGCTTTGTGCACTGGTGCGCAGTCATGTTGAAACAGGAAGGGGCCATCCCCAAACTGTTCCCACAAAGTTGGGAGAATTGTCTAAAATGTCTTGGTATGCTGACGCCTTACGAGTTCCCTTCACTGGAACTAAGGGGCCAAGCCCAAGCCCTGAAAAACAGCCCCACATCATAATCCCCCCTCCACCAAATTATTTGGACCAGCGCATAAAGCAAGGTCCATAAAGACATGGATGGGTGAGTTTGGGGTGGAGGAACTTGAATGTTCTGCACAGTCCTGACCTCAACATCTTTGGAATGAATTAAAGTGGAGACTGCAAGCCAGGCCTTCTCATCTAACATCAGTGCCTGACCTCACAAATGCGCTTCTGGAAGAATGGTCAAGCATTCCCATACACACTCCTAAACCTTGTGGACAGCCTTCCCAGAAGAGTTGAAGCTGTTATAGCTGCAAAGTGTGGGCCAACACAATATTGAACCCTACAGACTAAGACTGGGATGCCATTAAAGTTAATGTGCATGTAAAGGCAGGCGTCCCAATGCTTTTGACAATATAGAGTAGATAGCTGCACGGGTACGCTCCAGTAATAAAAATATATAATACGTGCAAAGAGCATGGTGCCATTAATAGAAATGAGTCCATTAATGACTGTGGATATCATGCTGGTGATGAGAGATATGGGGGGGGGGGGGGGGGGATTTACTTAAACTGGAGCGTGCAAAATCTGGTTCAGCCCTGCATTGAAACCAATCAGCTTCCAGGTTTTATTGTCAAAACTTAATTAAACAAGCTGAAGTTAGAAGCTAATTGGCTACCATGCACAATTAACCTCTTGCCGACCACCCACCCCAGATATACTGCAGCAAGGTGGCTCGGCTGCGTGAATCGCTGTACACATACGTCGATTCTAGGGATTTGCGAGAGGGGAAGCTGATCTGCGGGTCGGTGGCCCGCGATTGCTGCTGGGCACCCGCGATCACTCCCCGGGGAGACAGAACGGCGGTCTGCTGTTATAAACACGGCAGACCGTTGTTCTGTCAGCAATCAACACAGGGCTCCTGTGTTCCTCCTATTTAGGAACACAGGTCCCTGTGTTGATTCCATAAGCCCATCCCCCTAACGGTTAGAAAGCACCCCCTAGGCATACATTAACCATTTGATTGCCCCTGGTGTTAACCCCTTCCCTGCCAGTGCCATTAGTACAGTAACAGTGCCATATTTTTAGCACCAATTACTGTAGTAATGTCACTGGTCCCCCAAAAGTGTCAAAAATGTCAGTTAGGTGTCCGATCTGTCCGCCGCAATCATGCTAGAAATTGCTAAACACCGCCATCACTAGTAAAAAAAAAAAAATGTTATAAAAATGACATAAATCTTCCCCTAGTTTGTAGACATGATAACGTTTGCACAAACCAATTAATATACACTTACTGGGATTTTTTTTAACAAAAATATGTAGCAGAAGACAAATTGGTCTAAACTGATGAAAACATTTGATTTTTAAATAATTTTTTATTGGGAATGTTATAGAGCAGAAAGTAAAAAATATTTTTTTCAGAATTGTTGCTATTTTTTGTTTATAGCACAAAAACTAAAAAACGCAGAGGTGATCAAATACCACCAAAAGAAAGCTCTATTTGTCCGATAAAAAGGACATACATTTTTTTTTTTAGGTACAGCATTGCATGACTGCGCAATTGTCCATTAAATTAATTAAATTAACGCAGTGCCGAATCACAAACAATGGCCTGGTCATTAAGGGGGGTAAAACCTTCTGGTCCTTAAGTGGTTAAGATGCTAGAGATGCACAATGTTATTACCATACTGGTAGTGGGACATATTATGGTGCTGGTACATAGTATTAGCCCCAGTTCACACTAGGGCGACCTGTGAGGCGACCTGGTCGCCTCACAGGTCGCCGCAGGTCGCCTCCCATAGGGAAGCTACGGACCCGTTCTAATAGGAGCGACACAAGTCGCTCCGACCTAGAAAAAGGGTCCGGAGTTTCTTTGGGGCGACCAGGAGGTGACCGCCATAGACTTCAATGTTATGAAGTCTGTGGCGGCCGCTCCGAGGTCGCGGCGCGCTGCTCGCCGGAGGTCTCGGAGGTCGCCCCTGAAAGTAGCGTCGCGCCAGTGTGAACCGGCGCTTATGGTGCAAGTGGTGAGCAATATTATTATGGTGTTGGAGGAGGGACCCTCCAACACCATATGGGTGTTGGAGGGTCCCTCCTCCAACACCATAATAATATTGTAATAATCATCATCATTGTAATAATATGGGTGTGAGGGCGTTGGAGGGACCCTCCAACACCCTCACACCCATTGACACGTTTTTGCAACACACTTTAGCCACCATTTTACACTAAAGTTTTACCCATAAGATGGTGTTCTGTGCCTGCCTTGCGTTTCCGGGTCCTGGCCTACTATATACAGTATTTTGTTTATTATCCACCAATTGAATAATGATAAGTAATTATAATAACTACCAACTTAATTCCATAAAATAGGTACCCAAAAAGCATCCTTTTACTTTAAGAAAAAGTCACCATTATAAAACATAATCTCTCCCTACTAGTAGTTTCATTATTTGTGTAGCACGAAGCAAAATAAATCGCTCTCAAGGGCAACTAAATGTAAAATGAAACGCAACCACTCAACTCTAATGGTTTAAAAAGTGCTATTAACTATAATGGTTTGTAGAATTTTTCCAACACCCTTTACGGTCTTACTTGGTTTGTATATGTTTTTGCTGTTGTTCTAGATGTAAGGCAGAAAATGGATTTTAAAACTCCAGCATCTATTATTAATGAATGTATGGAGTCTGTACATTAAGTGGAAAAGAGCAATTTACATTGTTTCCTGTTCAGATTTAGATTTTTTTTCCCTATTTTTGTTAGGCAGCAGTAATTGAAGCAAAATGCATGTTCTTATGCAGATGAGATTTTCACAGACATAACTTGTCAAGCTTGTCAATACATTGAAATATAATGGCAGATGTAATTCCCAGCAATATTTTCCCAAAGTACACAAGCTGAAACACATACAGAGGCACACACATACACTTATATGCAGGAAACATACAGTCTTCATGGCCCCAATTCAGCATTTCATGTGGGCCCCTTATACTGATGCAGGTTTTTGGCCCTGGCTTTTCTTGTATATTACTGTTGTTTGTGAGGCTTTCAAGCACAGTGACATAGGCGTGTGCACAGGGTGTGTCGGGTGTGCCTGGGCACATCCTAATCACCTAATGCACATAAGCATTATCGTTCTCTGTGTTTTCTGGGGAGATGAGAAAGATATCCCTCTTACCTGCTCTGCTATAAGAGAAGTGCTTTTGTACTTCTCTTTCACTGTGCCAGCAGGGAGATTAATGTGTCGGGGCTATATACATGTAGACACACACATGTGTGTTTGAGCTTTGGGGTGCGCACACCTATGCATAGTGGTGAAATAATCAGTTGGGCATGAGATGCAGAAGGTGTAAAGACCAAACAAACTGCAAAAACTGAAGCGGCTGTTTTCATATTAGGTCTTTCCTAACCTCAGATGTCTCAGGATAGCCTACATTGTATATTGTGACAGGAAGTCAGGTAAATCTGTGGATGTAGTCACAGACAGGAGATACATTTCCACCTGGTTTAGAAAATTCACCAATTACTATAGGGTGTCGGCTGCAGAGGTAGCCAGAACTGTCTAAGGACGGTGAACAGACTTCAGCTGTTCAGAATGAGGAAATTAAGGCCTCTATAATTTGTCCAAAGGAAGTCTATGGATTGCTGCCTCCTGACGCTGTATGAGCTGGGGAGAGGAGGACAGTCAGATGTGTGCCTCCCGACGCTGTGTGGGCATGGGAGAAGGAATGCCCCCTGAAGCTGTGTGAGCATGGGGAAGACCTCCTGAAGCGATGTGCGCTGAGGAGGGTAAAAAGGGTGAAGACTTCTCAAGGTGAGAAAATGAACTATTTCTATGTGAAGAGTGTGAAGAGAAAGAAACCAATGGATGTTTTCTATGTGAAAGGAAAGTCAAATGAACATGTTCAATGTGAAGAGAAAAAGGGACATGCTCAATGGACATTTGTTGTGTGAAAATAAAATAAATGGACTATTAAGTGTCTGCTGTAGGATCAGCAAAGTTTGCCCAACAGTAGGTTGGAGACAGACTTCCGTAGGTAGGTTCCTGTATGTGAGAAGGTAGCCGCCCACAGTGGCAAGGATTTATTTTGTGTTTTATTTTTATTTTGATGTTTTTGAGGCTTGCACTTGTGTGAAGACAATTGCATGAATAAACCAAACTATTGTTGGCAACCACTTCTCGGCTATCTCCCTGTGTAACGAACCCCCCCAAAGGGGTCATCCATAGCCGCCACCGAGCTAAATCACCACATATGGCGGCGGTATGCATTGGGCAGGAGCAGAGATCCCTGCAAAGAAGTTCATCTGTTCTGTGAACTTTGTCTGGTGCATGAGATTGCACAATCTATGTGTGCAGGAGAGAAGATCCTGAAAGAGAGAAAAACTACTTGTGTTAAAGAGACAGTGGTCTCAAAATTGTTGATGAAATTTGTCTGGTGCATGAGACTGCACAAACTGTTTGTACAGGAAAGGAGATCCTGCAAGAGAGAGAAAAGCTACTTGCTTTAAACAGACAGTGGTCTCAAAATATTTTGCTGGACTTTGAAAAATTCTACTTGCTTTAAAGAGACAGTGGTCTCAAAATTTTTTTGCTGGACTGTGAAAAATGTATTGTGGAGTTATTGAAGATGGGGCGGTCAAAACGCCTGAAAGATGCAAAGATAGCTGAAATGAGAGACCGGATTCTATGGATGGAGGGGATGCTTCCGCCTGAACGAGCCCCATCCATGCCTGAACAGAGTCTGCTAAAGAGAAAGGTTGTTGTCCCTAGCAACACTGGTGTAAATGAAACAGTTATGGAGATGCAGTGTTCTCAGATGAAAAGTAAACCCAAAATGGGGGAGATGCTGAAACAGCGGAGCTTTGCAGCTCAACAAAAGGCTCACCAAGAGAGCATGGCAGGCTGGAAGCAGAGACGCCAGCAGCCAATGGAGGCCATCGGTTTGGAGGAAACCGAGTATGTGTGCAGGGCTGAGTTGGATGCCTTGAAACGGAAAATGGAAGAAAGGGAACGAGCCCTGGAGTTGCTTAGGATGGAGTATAGAAACGTGCAGGCTCAGGTGTTCCAGTGGGAAGAATCCACTGCTCTTCTTTTTTCCGAGTTACAAAAATGTAGAGAGACTATAATGGAGAAAGATACCATCCTCATGGAAAAGGAAATTGAAATTCAGACTTTGCAGAAGCAAGGGTGACAAAAAGTCTTCAGTCTTTGGAAGCTACAAAAATAGACCTGCAGGGGGTGCAGGAACAGAATGTCTCTCTGAAAACGACATTGTCTCTCAGCGACAAGGAGAAAAGTGAGAGAGAGGCTAAATTACTGAGTACTGTGTATGAGCTCACCACTTTGAGCAATGTGGTAGATGAATTACGTGCAGACTGCGAAAGTTGAAAAGATGAAGCCCAACGTTTCCAGCAGCAGCTAAAGGAGAAAGAAGCCTGTGTGGCAGAATTACAGTCTCATTCCCAGAAACTAGCCAATGAGGTGAAGGCTCTTATGCAGGGAAAAGGAGATTCTGAACACAAGAGAGAAAAAATAGAGGCACAGCTGCAGGAATCGCAAGTCAAGGTGTCAGAAGGTGACCGATTGTGTGCTAAGCTGTCAGAGAAGGCAAACCGACTGCAGGTTGAGTTGGACAATGTCACAAATCAGCTTTCTCAAGCAGACAGCAAATCTAGAGAAATTTCCAAAGATTTCTCTATCTTGGAATCGCAGATGCAAGACACTCAGGAACTCTTACAGGAAGAGAGGTGTCAAAGGCTGAGTTTTAGCACAAAACTCAAACAAATGGAAGATGAGAAAAATGGCTTCCTGGAACAATTAGAAGAGGAGGAGAAAGCAAAGAAAAACCTATCAGAGCAAGTCGCAACACTGCAAGCTCAGATAGGAGATATGAAAAAACGCATGGAAGAAAGCGTTGGTTCATTGGAAAATGTTGAAAATGTGAAAAAGAAGCTTGATCAGATGCTTGGTGAGGAGAAGACTGTGTCTGCAAAATATGCAGAAGAACGCGACCGTGAAGAAGCGGAGGCGCGTGATAAAGAGAGCAAAGCCCTGTTCTTGGCTCGCTCCTTGGAGGAAGCTCTAGAGGGTAAGGATGAACTAGAAAGAGTTAACAAACAGCTGCGTACAGAGATGGAAGATTTGGTCAGCTCCAAGGATGATGTTGGGAAAAGCGTTCAGGAGCTAGAAAAGTCTAAGCGAGCCTTAGAACAGCAAGTAGAAGAGATGAAGATTCCGTTGCAGGAACTTGAAGAGGAATTACAGGCAACAGAGGATCTATCCCAAAGAGGGGATAGTGTGCCTGATGCAGTTTATAAAAGGATCAGTGTTTTGGGGTCTGTCCTGAGTGAGCATCAGAAATTTGATGACATGTTGCTTGAATCACCCCTTTGGAATAAACAGTTCCTTCAAAAACTTCAAGCACTGGAAAATGTATCATTAGAACTTCAGCAAACAAAGGAGCTGTGTAAGAAATGTGATTTCTCAGTTCAGGCTGAAAGTCTAGTGGAGAAAACTAAGACAAGTGATATAAAACTTGGAGAAAAAAGCAAATGCCACCTAGTGGAGAAAACTAAGGCTGTTGGTGAAAACGTGAAGCAAATGAATAAGTGCTTTTCCGGGAATATTTCCAAAATGGAACTGGTGAAAGACAGGTGGCAGAAGTTTGAGCGTGATCTTGAGATACATTCCATGTGGAGTTCAGATAAAGAAAAGGAGCTACAAGGGAACAGTATTGCAATAGCAGAAAGTGCATTGAAGAAACCTGTAATAGACTGTGTTGCAGTTCCATGCTTCTTCACTGATGCAGAGAGGAGGTCTGTAATGGATACCACCCAGATCGCTGGGTTCAACTGTCTACGGCTAATTAATGAAGCTACTGCCTTTGACCCATATGATGGTGGAAGGAAAGTTGATAAAGTACAGACATTACTTGGAACAAAGCCAAGTTCTCAAAGTTTTGTGGAAATCATTTATTGATTGCAGAGAAAGGAGGCTCAAGATTGGTGAAGACCATAAGATTAGCAAAATTGAGTTGCCTATGGATCACGGTCCTCCATGGCGGATAGGACAGACGGTTATGAGGGACAGGCTGTCTGACATTTATGAGAAATCTGTCAATGAAGATGACAGAAACGAGAAGGAGCGAAATGATGCCAAAAATGCAGTTGAAAAATGTGTATATGAGATGAGGGACAAGTTGTCTGACATTTATGAGAAATCTGTCAATGAAGATGACAGAAACAGTTTCATCCTGAAGCTTGAAGATACTAGGAGGCTTATCAGTGAGAGTAAAAAGAAGTGCCTGACACATGCGTGCCTGTAAAACTGTGTCCCAACCCTAGAGTTGAAACAAAGGGGGGGGGGGGTTATTTGAGCGGAAGTAAGGTAAATCTGTGGATGTAGTCACAGACAGGAGATACATTTCCACCTGGTTTAGAAAATTCACCAATTGCTATAGGGTGTCAGCTGCAAAGGTAGCCAGAACTGTCTAAGGACAGTGAACAGACTTCAGCTGTTCAGAATGAGGAAATTAAGGCCTCTATAATTTGTCCAAAGGAAGTCTATGGATTGCTGCCTCCTGACGCTGTGTGAGCTGGGGAGAGGAGGACAGTCAGATGTGTGCCTCCCGACGCTGTGTGGGCATGGGAGAAGGAATGCCCCCTGAAGCTGTGTGAGCATGGGGAAGACCTCCTGAAGCGATGTGCGCTGAGGAGGGTAAAAAGGGTGAAGACTTCTCAAGGTGAGAAAATGAACTATTTCTATGTGAAGAGTGTGAAGAGAAAGAAGCCAATGGATGTTTTCTATGTGAAAGGAAAGTCAAATGAACATGTTCAATGTGAAGAGGAAAAGGGCCATGTTCAATGGACATTTGTTGTGTGAAAATAAAATAAATGGACTATTGAGTGTCTGCTGTAGGATCAGCAAAGTTTGCCCAACAGTAGGTTGGAGACAGACTTCCGTAGGTAGGTTCCTGTATGTGAGAAGGTAGCCGCCCACAGTGGCAAGGATTTATTTTGTGTTTTATTTTTATTTTGATGTTTTTGAGGCTTGCACTTGTGTGAAGACAATTGCATGAATAAACCAAACTATTGTTTGCAACCACTTCTCGGCTATCTCCCTGTGTAACGAACTCCCCCAAAGGGGTCATCCATAGCCGCCACCGAGCTAAATCCGCATAATATGAACATATACAGTATGTAGACACCATAGCTCTCAACTGTCCCTGATTTAGAGGGACTGTCCCTGATTAGGAACAAAGTCCCTCTGTCCCTCTTTCCTCTTCATTTGTTTCTCATTTTGGTCTGATCTATATACCGTATATACTCGAGTATAAGCCGACTTTTTCAGCATTTTTTTTTTTATACTGAAAAAGCCCTACTTGGATTTTACTCGAGTCACGGTCTCACTTACCTGTTCTCCAGTCAGTGCACGTGCGCCACCGCCGCTCAGGAAAGCCCCTACACGTTCGGCTGTTCCTAGGCAGACGGTGCATGCGCGGTGACGTGTTGGTGCCGGGCGGCGCCATTTTTAAATGTATGGCGCCTCACCGAAAGGTAAGTGAGACTCCTCCGCAGCCCCTGCATCTCCTCAGGAGATGCTGTGCTGCGGGCAAGGTATAGTAGATTCTCCTGTACCATGCCCGCAGCACTGGATCTGGGCATTGTAAAAGGCAGTCAAAAGCCCTGCCCAATTCAAAACTTAACAAATACACACATGATTCATAAACTCAGGCAGGGACATGACACATTATTAATAAGTATATATTTGGATGGGAATTGTCATACTGAACGAATTAAGGTCATACAATTAAGGTCACCACATTAGCACATATCGAAGGGAAGAAAGCCGTCAGATATTCCCTGGTTGACAAGTTTATCTGAGATATTCCGTGTTTGGTGTCCCTGGATGCGAGATTCAATGCTGGGCCATGATCTATGACTTTCGGGAATGTAACCGGTACATATTGAAACATATAAATAGGGGTATAAAACTGTCTGTAGAGGAGGGACCTAATATTGTCATAAACTAAGGACAGCCCATGGCCACTCTGTTTTATTGGTCAGGGGCATCTGTCAACAGCCCTTTGATCTCAGAAAAAAAAAGAGAGATCCCTAACCAGTTGAGAGTTCTCATGGTAACATCAAAGAAGGAACATCTATCAAGTTTGAGAACCGATCACACCTGGCTCATTGATTGAACTCTGATAACACCCAGAACATTGACTGCAAGTATTCTTCCTCCACAATTCTACCTTATTTTTCTATTGCTGAATTATGTCTCTATTTCTTTTAAACACCTTTTTTTCTGTAAATATTTTATTTGCACCAACTTTGACCTTTTCATTATTAAAACGTTATTTTGAAAAGTGTTAACCTTGTCCCTAAGCTCTTAATGCAAGCTAACAAAGAACCTGTCTTTTGAAGAGTGCTAATAAGGATGAGGGCAGGTGGGACTGTACTATACTAATTACATCTGAACAAGCACAGTGGTGAACCATGTCCATGACCATATTCACATAATTCGGGAATAGCTGCTAATCTGCACACATAGAGGTACCTCTCCTCTCTTCTCGTGTATGCACTCACCAATTCCTGGGACCAGATGAGGCTGCGGTTGTTGTGAAAGTCAACACATGGTGTAGTGGTGTAACATACAGAAGTCCGTCTCATGACACTGCACACCTTGCTTGCTGTATATTGCATTTAGACGGGACACTGCTGAGCCCATGCCCTCTCCACCAGTCCTGCATATTTCTACCACCTCACTCCCAGTGACAAAATGGTTCCCGCCGCGCATTAGCTCGGACCTCAAGCATGCAAAAAAATGAACTCCTTCCACCATCCTGTACCATGTAGCTGGATACATGGAGTCTCCATACGGCAGGTTCAGTCCCAATTGCTTTAGGTGAACCGACCACTAGGGAGGGAGCCAGAACAACGACCCCCTCATTACCGGAGGACCTGCCACCTACACCAGGTACGATGCTTTATTGACTGAGCTTTAAGGACACTTTTTTGATGAACTTTATGTACAGTACAGACCAAAAGTTTGGACACACCTTCTCATTCAAAGAATTTTCTTTATTTTCATGACTATGAAAATTGTAGAGTCAAACTTCAAGAGGTAGTCACCTGAAATGGTTTTCACTTCACAGGTGTACCCTGTCAGGTTTAATAAGTGTGATTTCTTGCCTTATAAATGGGGTTGGGACCATCAGTTGTGTTGTGCAGAAGTCAGGTGGATACACAGCTGATAGTCCTACTGAATAGACTGTTAGCTGCTTTTTTCTTTCTATAATACAAATTCTAAGTACAGGAAAAAGAGTGGCCATCATTACTTTAAGAAATGAAGGTGAGTCAGTCCGAAAAATTGGGAAAACTTTGAAAGTGTCCCCAAGTGCAGTCACAAAAACCATCAAGCGCTACAAAGAAACTGGCTCACATGCGGACCGCCCCAGGAAAGGAAGACCAAGAGTCACCTCTGCTGCGGAGGATAAGTTCATCCGAGTCACCAGCCTCAGAAATCGCAGGTTAACAGCAGCTCAGATTAGAGACCAGGTCAATGGCACACAGAGTTCTAGCAGCAGACACATCTCTAGAACAACTGTTAAGAGGAGACTGTGTGAATCAGGCCTTCACGGTAGAATATCTGCTAGGAAACCGCTGCTAAAGAAAGACAACAAGCAGAACAGACTTGTTTGGGCTAAAGAACACAAGGAATGGACATTAGACCAGTGGAAATCTGTGCTTTGGTCTGATGAGTCCAAATTTGAGATCTTTGGTTCCAACCACCGTTACTTTGTGTGACGCAAAAAGGTGAACAGATGGACTCTACATGCCTGGTTCCCACCGTGAAGCATGGAGGAGGAGGTGTGATGGTGTGGGGGTGCTTTGCTGGTGACACTGTTGGGGATTTATTCAAAATTGAAGGCATACTGAACCAGCATGGCTACCACAGCATCTTGCAGCGGCATGCTATTCCATCCGGTTTGCGTTTAGCTGGACCATCATTTATTTTTCAACAGGACAATGACCCCAAACACACCTCCAGGCTTTGTAAGGGCTATTTGACCAAGAAGGAGAGTGATGGGGTGCTGCGCCAGATTACCTGGCCTCCACAGTCACCGGACCTGAACCCAATCGAGATGGTTTGGGGTGAGCTGGACCGCAGAGTGAAGGCAAAAGGGCCAACAAGTGCTAAGCATCTCAGGGAACTCCTTCAAGACTGTTGGAATACCATTTCAGGTGACTACCTCTTGAAGTTCATCAAGAGAATGCCAAGAGTGTGCAAAGCAGTAATCAAAGCAAAAGGTGGCTGCTTTGAAGAACCTAGAATATGACATATTTTCAGTTGTTTCACACTTTTTTGTTATGTATATAATTCCACATGTGTTAATTCATAGTTTTGATGCCTTCAGTGTGAATCTACAATTTTCATATTCATGAAAATAAAGAAAACTCTTTGAATGAGAAGGTGTGTCCAAACTTTTGGTCTGTACTGTATATGAAAATGTATTTGTGTTTTTATTTATTTGATTTACTTGCACATCATTTTGATTATTTACAGAATTTGCTTATTTGATTGCATTACCCAGTAGGATCGCTTTTCCACATATTACCATTTTTTATCTTTATATAGAATCATTGATGGTTTTGCACATATATGATTATTTGTAGCACTGGTGCTTCGGGTGTTAATACCCAGAAGTGTTGGGACAAGGTCTTCCAGCGACCAGGGCAAAGAAGCCAAACTCCGCCCCCCCCCCCCCCCCATTCATGATGTGCAAGCTTCGGGAAACCTACTCCCAGCAGTCTCTCACTTGTCAAAATTACTGTGCAGCTCAGTTTTAACACTGGGAAAATGCTTGTGTTGATGGCTCTCTCCTTCACTCCCAGCTCTCTCCTGGAAACTTCTTCATCTGACAGAGTGGGCTGTGCTCTCTCTCCCCCTCCTTCTTCCTGCTAGTGCAGCTCCAGTGTGTCTGTGAACACCACCGCCTGCTTGCTAATACAGGAGTACTGCACTGTCAGGAAGGGGGAGGGTAGAACACAGCCCACACCATGTCCTCCTCTCCTTGCTGCTCCCAGTGTTGAGCTGACAGGAGTAGTGAGGCCTACTCCTGTCAGCTTTGTAACAAAAGGAAAGTGCCCCTATCCTTACAATAAACCAGTGCGCCCAGGGAAACCGTGCCTCCCGCCCACCCCTTGTCCCGGCCCCAATACCCAGTAGGGCTATTGATATTTTTCAATTGCTGATATTTTTCATTTTTTTGTTTAATATATTTATTTAGTTGCTACCTATGCACATTCACATGGAATATAGAGAATATTCGTATGTATTTATAGTTTAATAGCACATTTTGCAATCTTGCAGTATTGGAGTTTCATTATTTTAAGGCCGGTTCACATTGGTGCGATGGAAGACATCGCATGTGATTCACACTGCACAGCTGTGCAGATTACATGTCTTTGTGATGCAAATTCAGCCATACAGATTGCATGGCTGAATTTGCATCGCATTTGGACCAAAGTCGTTCAGGACCCTTTTTTTTGGTCCGCACCACACCCTAGGCTGTCCGAATTGATAGTTCGAACTGAGATATGCGAACTAATCTGGGAGTGTCATTAACTTTGTATTGACACTCCCAGCAGTTCGCACATGGCAGTGTATTCGCAGGGTTTCCCCATCGCACCAGTGTGAACCGGCCCTTAGTAAGTTATCTGATTGAATTAATCCGCATCACTTCTGTAGCCCCTGTTGCTTTTGATTCATTACCCAGCAGGTCTCTGGTGTAGCAGATTTTTATCTTTATTATTATTTATTTAGTTAGGAATAGCACCACACTCTTTATTGTTTCATGTGGGGACACATAGTGTTGGCAGCTCCCCTTGGTCGGTTGTATTATTACTGATTGGTGGTGGTTAGCGCATAAGTGAATTTATTCAATTTATAATTATTAATGTGGAATGCATGTCCTGACATGTTAAGGCATGTCAGGACATGGTATTAAAATGTTAAGTGTAAAGTTCTGCTTTAGAATGCCTGCACAACATGTGTTGGCACAGCTACTTCTAGTCTAAAGCTGGCCAGATACTAGTAGAATTTTATATTAAATTTCTTTTGAAGAACATTCGTTCAATTTTCTAATTGCTACTACAATCAGATTTCTTTTTTTTTTTTTGGCCCGAGTGAAGAAAAAATGTAAAATTTAAAAGAGCAGACTGGTTCCTGTTCATTCCAAAACTGAATGGTAAAACTAAACGAAATTATGAAGATCAGATGTTTTATATATATCATATGATATATTTTTTTTTTTCATTGAATGCACTTGGAATTTTTGTTCAAATTTTTGTACAAATGTTCATACAAATGTTCATTCAAAAATCTACTAGTGTATAGCAAGCTTTAATCAATAATTTAGGTGACAGGGTGACCATGCTGAAGAACAATTGGGAGCCAGTTGTAACCCAAAAAAAAGGAAGTTCCTCAATGAGGGCCTTCCTGGTAGCATTATAAGATATTCTTTTGATAAAAGCTGCAGATTTCAAAAGAACAATTTTAAATTTACACGAATATGTATGGAATTTATTATAAGAGATTCTAATGAATGGGTTTAAATATACTTTAAAATAAAATTTCACTTTGAAAAAGAAAAAATGTTGTGCTTGTTCCAGCAAGCTTTGTAAAAAAAAAAACAGTGTGATGGGTTACCTTTCCTGAGAAATTCTGTATCCAGCAATTTTGCCTGCAGCCTCCTGGCTCTGAGTACATTCTTCTGTGCTCCAAAAAAGCTGCTCCTGGGAGATAGGTTGGTCATTGAGCTCAATGTTGAGCAAGACCCTTATCTGCAAACAGCACTTTCTAAGGTGGTCAAGAACAGCTTGTTTACAGCAAAGATGGATGGAAACGCAGAGCTGGGACATGCAACTGCAAACACGATTCATCTTCAGCAAAGGTAAAGCACCATACTGGCTTTTATACAAAGGCTACAGGGACAAATACAAATGTATTATGTATGGTGAAACTGCAGTTATACTTTAAAGCACATAACCTTTTGCTGTACAGGAAACTGTGGGAAGATAATATAAAGATAGATTTAGGCAGTTATACTAGTAGTGATTTAAAACACAATTTTTAAAAAAATACAAAACAGACGTAAAGGGAGTTTTAAACAATTTTCCATTTACCATTGCTCTTCTGAAAGGAAGGCTGATATTTAAAAAAAAAAAAAATCAAAACTTTGTTGTTGGTTGTTCTGCCCTAACTTTACAAGGGTATTTCTTATAATTAGGTGAAAAAAGTAAACAAGGAGGAAAAAAAAAAAAGATCATTTGCCGTCTTTCCAAACATTACACCATTTATCTATGTTTCCATGGCAACAAAAACGTGATGTGCTCATTATTTCACACTAGTCCTGCTATGAAATTAGACTTGCTCCTCCCCTTTCCCTGACTTGCCTGATGGTATAATAATTGCACATGAGGATGGAATAGACACAGCATGGTGTTATTCTCGGGATGGTAAACCCCGATCACCTTATTGTGTAAATATGCACGCATCTAATTCTTATAAAATCTAAGAAAAGGAATTCAGATATTTATTGCAAAACTTCAACATTCTGCAGAACTATAAAGGCAAAGAAACAGATGATAAGATAGATAGACAGACAGATAAAGGAGACAGAATAAGAGATAGATAGATAGATAGATAGATAGATAGATAGATAGATAGATAGATAGATAGATAGATAGATAGATAGATAGATAGATAGATAGATAGATAGATAGATAGATAGATAGATAGATAGATAGATAGATAGATAGATAGATAGATAGATAGATAGATAGATAGATAGATAGATAGATAGATAGATAGATAGATCTTCTACCCCCGAAGGAGCTGCGAGGATCATTGTCCAGGTCTTCTGAACTAATGCCCTGCAGTAAGGCACACAACAGACTCATTTACCCTTTCTCCAAAAACCAATCTACGGGATGTTGTTTTTTTTATTTTTAGAGAACTTGGATAGGGATGAGGGAAGTGGTAGGATACTCCAAAAATAAGATCTACAACTGAGAACTTAAAGAGTAACTCTACTTTTATTGAGAAAAAAACATTCCCCTCTGGGTGATCTATGTACATCGCAAGGATTTTAACAAACTTTGGTGCAGATTCCTACCTTTTGTTAATCTGAAGAAATCACTGTGTGTTTGTCTGTGTCCATATGGTAAGTACATCTAATGGGATTGGCTTATTAATGATCAACCAGCTGCCATACATGGTATTTAATGAGGAAAATTGCTGGGTCTGCATCCCTTAAGTGATTTCCTATTGGGGGTATCTCACCAAAAATGACATTTTTGTTGCAGGGGATGGTTGATATCTGAGTTGTGTCTTAGACAGACTTCTGGTAAAATCAGTGACCCAATCACACAAGCAGGAAATTATGTAATCATGTATGGGGGGGGGGGGCGTTCTGTAAGCATTATGTGTACAGAACACCTCCAGGTAGCCATATTGCATTGCATTTTACAAAAAAATTACAGAGCTGTAGATTAAAAAGGAAAGGTCATGACTGCTATCGCTAGGCTATGTTATTTTTTTACAATTTTTTTTCACTAATTTTAAAGTTACCCTTTAAATATTTCTTTCTTCTTAAGTAGTAGTAAAGCCAGTCTCTTCTTGTTAGTGGACAAATATGTGGACAGACCTCTTCAGCAAACCAGCCGGTGCCCCCTTTAATAGACCCACAGCTGACTATAACTAGGCACCAGAGGGGTAGCTAGAGCACCAGGTCCCCAAGAACCAGCAATGTCTGTACTCACATGTACTTCATGGCGGCGGGACTCTTGGGGGCACTCTCTACACAAGGAGGCATGACTAAGCCCTACAATCGGGCTTGAAGGGAGAAATTTACCGATCTCCCCTATACACCTGCCAGATCAGGTGCATCTTACTACTTTGAGGCTTAGGGTCCTACCGGACAAAATGACAAGGACAAATCCCTTTCTTCTAATACAGGAATGGGCTAATGGCTACAACACTTCCTCTTTTCTTTTCCATGCCCTTGTCATATGAGAGTCAAATTTGAAGAGTTGCAAGTAACTCCATCTCTGGAATGATTTTCATCTATTATTTCCCCTTGTCATACAAAAATATAGAATTTATTCTATAACTATATATTTTCAGGGACATCTCTATTATGGGACTTCTCTATATCTATGTCTAATTATTGATTTTACATCATAGATAAAATTTACTTCGCTGACTATTTCTGACAAGAAGGTATTTCAGGCTCAATTTATTGGTCTACTCACCAACTCCTTCCCCCCAATATATCTTTCCCTTATCTCCGCGCCCTCTATGTCCGCCCGGGAGGCATTGGCTATACCCCTCTGGCATAAATCTCTGATACAAACTTGGTCCTGAAGAAGCACGCTGCGAAACGCTTCGACCTACAGATCAGATAGGATTCTGCAATATTTAATTAAAGATTTGTGATTTTGTTAGCAACAACCTACACATTTCTCCCACTGATCCTCATGATCATTTGGGTTAGAAATAGGCCTAGGTTACTCATTTTAATAATGTCTCACTGTTTTGTTTTTGTGATATGTATGTCATAAATGAGGATTGTCTGTTCTGTCCTCATTTTTTAATTGTTTTGATTATCTTATATTTTACCAATTGTGAGTCGCAATGATTCATTCCATGTTGTGCCTTAGAAAGTTCAGTCTCCCTTTCTTGTGCGGAGTTAGCTCTTAGATGTTTCTCCAGTCCATAGCTCCTCACAACTTTTTTCCTAGGCACCAGAGGGGTAGCTAGAGCACCAGGTCCCCAAGAACCAGCAATGTCTGTACTCACAAAGCCCAAGGACAGATGGATGCCTCCTTTCAATCTTCCAAGCGATGCCCTGTATTGATACCAGACACCTGAGGCCTCCACATGGCAGATTGTGCCTGAGGGGGCAGTGTGCTGGACTGTTCCACTCTGGGACAAGACCCAGAACTCTATGTGCTGCCAGAATATATACATTCTCCCAGCATGCCTTGAGAGCCTGCCTCTCTGGAATAGGCTAGGGCTGTATCAGTATTCATGCTGCCATCTGCATAACTCCACACCTATCATTCAGAAACTTCTCAAGTTGCCTGGATGCAGAGGGAGCTTTTAGGCACACTTGCAGCAGCAGAGCACACAGATCAGACCCAACTAAACAATTGTGGCTCACTAAGTAAGACTAACTATCTTGTCTAAGTGAGACAAACTCTGCTTTTACCTCAAGCAAACTCACAGCCACACTGACTACAGTGGGCAACTAATTTTATCTGTCAAAATCAAACACTAACATTTATCTAACTGTCCTAACACCTACCTAGGAGGGTGCTACAGATAGATGGATAAGACAGAATAGGGTAGATTGGGCTCCCTTTTAGCTAATATCAGTGAGCATGGATTCTGCTCTCTGATTGCCGGCGCATGTGTTGGGAGTAATGCGGAACTGGGCACTGGCACACAACATGCTTTACCAGGCTGGGCATGGAACTGGGTGGTTGTAAACTGCAAGCTCAATAGCTATGGTGTTCTGGCAAGGGAAAGCTGTTATCTTCTCAGCTGCCAGATCTCCCTCCATATGGAACTGTCACGGATTCTGTCTTTAATGAATATCTAATATCGTCCCTTTGTCCATGTGTTGTTGCTGGGCTCCATTTTCTCTTATGGGGTTGTGCTAAACTGTGTCCAAAGCTTATGAATGTAAGCGAAATACATCTGAAAGCAAACTGCATTTGCCTATTGACACAAGCCCTTAAAAACAAGTCAGCAATGGCAGCTCCCATAGATTAACCTGCCAGATTCACTTTATCCAATTATGAAATTTAGAAATACCAAATGTTTATATATATTGAAATAATACTATACAAAATATTTTTCCAGCTGGCTGATTTTGTGCTGATTTGTTGTTGTTTTTTTACCATTCATACCTAAAGTTTTTTGTTTTCATCTATTTTTTGTCCCCTGATCAAATTGTTGACCATGATTTTGGTCAACTATATCATACAGAATACTCAGCATCATGTTTACAATACCGCAGCGCCAAACATCTGTTGTTTAGTGATGGAAATGTGCCAGAGGTGGATAATAGAAGGTTTTTAGCAGGGAATGCAATAGGATAAAAAAAACCTTCCACCTCTACAACCACTTGGGGACTTTTTCTAAAGAGTTGGAGCATATATTTACATTGTGTAAAATGTACAATGAGTAATGTGGGATTGTCTTTTTCCTGGGAGGGAATAAATATCTGTGGTCACCTTATAATAAAGGGGCTTCCACATTCCCCCCAAAAACCCCCAGAGACTTTTTTGAAGGACTGGATGTACAGAGGATGCCCTTGGCCCTCAACATTGGGACAAAATGTCATGCAAGGGAGGAAGAGGGCTTTCCTGCCCCATCTTGCAAAGTTGCCCCCCCCCCCCCCAAAGGCATGTGGCCTGGTCTGGTAAAGGAAGGCTGGAACTGCATGCTTGCTGCCCTCCTTTTCCTGTCCAGCCTGGCATCATGCCCGGATAAGGGTCTAGGTAAAGTTTTAGGGGAAAACACACTTTGTTTTACTTTTCCTGGTTTTATTTTTGGTGTACAGTGAAATTAAATGAATACACTATACCATTCTGTAACACCGCCTGCAGCTCAAGGCAGTATTAAAACAAAACCAGAGAAATTCCCTGTTCAACTTGCCGACCAGCCTGCAAACAACCAAATTATCCTGTCTAACACTATGCGTTAAAAACTGGGGTTTAGTCTGCACACATTTGCAAATACATGCATAAGCAACAGGCCTTGCCAAGGCAACCCTCCACAGTAGAAGCACATGCAATAAAGTAGTATTAAACCCAAAAGCAAACATTTATTAATTTACAGCTTATCAATTTTTCGATTTGATGGCTGCATTCGTTTAGAGAGATGTGGCAAACCATTTAACACTGACACATTTATTTAAAACCCTTGTCCAAAAAGAAAAAAAAATCTTGCTGTAACTACTTGTGTAACTATAATGTGAGCTAAAGTTTGGCTTCAACTTGTATAGTAATGTATATAATGTATATAATGTATATAAATCCTCAAGTACATCTAACACTCCCCTTCCCCTAGACTGACAATGCTGCTGTCAAAAGGTGCCCCTGTGCTCTTTCATCCAGAGTGGGGCACTCTAATACAGGAGGTGTGCAGCCACCACTAATGATTGGTAAGCTGCAATATATTAAATTTTTAGTTTTTGGTTTAATAACCTTTTAATGTGTTAGTAAACCCAGGACCCTGCATTCACTATATTTGGTCTCCCGTAGTACACAGAACATGGAAATGCAATAGTTTCAGAGAATAAAGAACTGCTAAATCCCTTGTTTTATCAGCATTTAGAGCAGTCTTGTGACTTCTATCAGTGTCTGATTAAAGCTTGCAGGAGGAGTTTTCATTCTCCCATGATTGTCCTATGTGGCTGCAGGACCCCTGACCCTCTGGCTGGACAGTGCTGATTGGCCCTGTGCTGATCACATGCATTCTCCCACAAAGAAAAAAAAAAACTCTTTAGCAATATACCCCAAACTGAGCATGTGCAGCCTGTCCCCTAGCCTCTGTTCTACCAGGAGATGGTTTGGGGACTGTGGAAGAAGGGGATGATCAGAGAAGACAGGATCAAACAGACTTTTTACACAATGCAGAGGATTAACCCCTTAGGTTCCACTGTGAGTATAACAAGCATGATTTACTGCATATACAGACTGATTTAACTGTTGTGGGTTTAGTAACACTTTAAGATTGCTCTGCAAGCCACATACAAAAAACCTTTCCCCACTGAATGATATTTAAAAAGATACAGTGCATCCAGAAAGTATTCACAACGCTTCACTTCTTCCACAATTTGTTATGTTACAGCCTTATTCCAAAATAGATTAAATTCATTATTTCCTCAAAATTCTACAAACAATCCCCCATAATGATAATGTGAAAGAAGTTTGTTTGAAATCTTTGCAAATTTAATAAAAATAAAAAACGAAAAACAAAAGTTACATGTACTGTACATAAGTATTCACAGCCTTTGCTCAATACTTTGTTGAAGCACCTTTGGCACCAATTACAGCCTGAAGTCTTTTTTAGTATGATGCTACAAGCTTAGCACACCTTTTCGTGGCCAGTTTTTCCCATTCTTCTGAGACCTCCCAAGCTCCATCAGGTTGGTTGGGGAAGGTCGGTGCACAGCCATTTTCATTCTCTTCAGAGATGTTGAATCGGGTTCAAGTCTGGGGTCTGGCTGGGCCACTCAAGGTCATTCACAGAGTTGTCCCTTAGCCACTCCTTTGTTATCTTGGTTGTGTGCTTAGAATCGTTGTCCTGTTGAAAGATGAACCTTCGCCCCAGTCTGAGGTCCAGAGCGCTCTGGAGCAGGTTTTCATCAAGGATGTATCTGTACATTACTGCATTCATCTTTCCCTCAACCCTGACTAGTCTCCCAGTTCCTGCCACTGAAAAACACCTCCACAGCTTGTTGCTGCCACCACCATGCTTCACTGTAGGGATGGTATTGGCCAGGTAATGAGCCGTGCCTGGTTTCCTCCAGACATGACGCTTGACATTCAGGCTAAAGAGTTCAATCCTTGTTTCATTAGGCCAGAGAATTTTGTTTCTCATGGGCTGAGAGTCCTTTAGGTGCCTTTTGGCAAACTCCCGCTGAGCTGTCATGTGCCTTTTACAGAAGAGTGGCTTCTGTCTGGCCCCTCTACCATACTGGCCTGATTGGTGGAGTGCTGCAGAGATGGTTGTTCTTCTGGAAGGTTGTCATCTTTCCACAGAGAAATGCTGAAACTTTGTCTGTCAGAGTGACCATCAGGTTCTTGGTCACCTCCCTGACTAAGACCTTTCTCCCCTGATAGTTCAGTTTTGCCGGGTGGCCCGCTCTAGGAAAAGTCCTGGTGGTTCCAAACGTCTTCCATTTACTGTGCTTATTGGGACCTTTAAATTTTCCTGTATCCTTCTTCCCCAGATCTGTGCCTCGATACAATCCTGTCTCGGAAGACTACAGACAATTCCTTGGACTTCATGGCTTGGTTTGTACTCTGACATGCACTGTTAACTGTGGGACCTTTATATTATAAAAGAATAGCGCACACATGCAAAAGAAATGACTATCAAATATGGAGACAATCCATAAATAAAAATGGGGATTTAGTCCCACCATATGGCCATATCGTGCTCAAGCCCACCACTGCCTCAAAGTACCCCATTATCAGTGGGTAACCACTGTGGGACCTTATATAGACAGGTGAGTGCCTTTCCAAATCATGTCCAATCAACTGAATTAACCACAGGTGGACTCCAATCAAGTTATAGAAACATCTCAAGGATGATCAGTGGAAATATGATGCATCTGAGCTCAATTTTCAGTGTCATGGCAAAGGCTGTGAATACTTATGTACATGTGATATTTTTCGTTGTTTTTTTTTTTTTTTTAACAATTTGCGATTTCAAACAAACTTCTTTCATGTTGTCATTATGGGGTATTGTTTGTAGAATTTTGAGGAAAATAATGAATTTAATCCATTTTGGAATAAGGCTGTAACATAACAAAATGTGGAAAAAGTGAAGCGCTGTGAATACTTTCCGGATGCACTGTATATTTACAGTGGGTACGGAAAGTATTCAGACCCCCTTAAATTTTTCACTCTTTGTTATATTGCAGCCATTTGATAAAATCATTTAAGTTCATTCCTCTTTCTCATGAATGTACACATAGCACCCCATACTGACAGAAAAACACAGAATTGTTGACATTTTTGCAGATTTATTAAAAAATTAAAACTGAAATATCACATGGTCCTAAGTATTCAGACCCTTTGCTAAGTATTTAGTAGAAGCCCCCTTTTGATTTAATACAGCCAGGAGTCTTTTTGGGAAAGATGCAACAAGTCTTTCACACCTGGATTTGGGGATCCTCTGCCATTCCTCCTTGCAGATCCTCTCCAGTTCTGTCAGGTTGGATGGTAAACGTTGGTGGACAGCCATTTATAGGTCTCTCCAGAGATGCTCAATTGGGTTTAAGTCAGGGCTCTGGCTGGGCCATTCAAGAACAGTCACGGAGTTGTTGTGAAGCCACTCCTTCATTATTTTAGCTGTGTGCTTAGGGTCATTGTCTTGTTGGAAGGTAAACCTTCGGCCCAGTCTGAGGTCCAGAGCACTCTGGAGAAGGTTTTTGTCCAGGATATCCCTGTACTTGGCCGCATTCATCTTTCCCTCGATTGCAACCAGTCGTCCTGTCCCTGCAGCTGAAAAACACCCCCACAGCATGATGCTGCCACCACCATGCTTCACTGTTGGGACTGTATTGCACAGGTGATGAGCAGTGCCTGGTTTTCTCCACACATACCACTTAGAATTAAGGCCAAAAAGTTCTATTTTGGTCTCATCAGACCAGAGAATCTTATTTCTCACCATCTTGGAGTCCTTCAGGTGTTTTTTTAGCAAACTCCATGTGGGCTTTCATGTGTCTTACACTGAGGAGAGGCTTCCGTCGGGCCACTCTGCCATAAAGCCCCGACTGGTGGAGGGCTGCAGTGATGGTTGACTTTCTACAACTTTCTCCCATCTCCTGACTGCATCTCTGGAGCTCAGCCACAGTGATCTTTGGGTTCTTCTTTACCTCTCTCACCAAGGCTCTTCTCCCCCGATAGCTCAGTTTGGCCGGACGGCAAGCTCTAGGAAGGGCTTGGTCGTCCCAAACGTCTTCCATTTGAGGATTATGGATGCCACTGTGCTCTTAGGAACCTTAAGTGCAGCAGAAATCTTTTTGTAACCTTGGCCAGATCTGTGCCTTGACACAATTCTGTCTATGAGCTCTTCAGGCAGTTCCTTTGACCTCATGATTCTCATTTGCTCTGACATGCATTGTGATCTGGAAGGTCTTATATAGACAGGTGTGTGGCTTTCCTAATCAAGTCCAATCAGTATAATCAAACCCAGCTGGACTCAAATGAAGGTGTAGAACCATCTCAAGGATGATCAGAAGAAATGGAAAGCACCTGAGTTAAATATATGAGTGTCACAGCAAAGGGTCTGAATACTTAGGACCATGTGATATTTCAGTTTTTCTTTTTTAATAAATCTGCAACAATGTCAACAATTCTGTGTTTTTCTGTCAGTATGGGGTGCTATGTGTACATTCATGAGGAAGAAGAATGAACTTAAATGATTTTAGCAAATGGCTGCAATATAACAAAGAGTGAAAAATTTAAGGGGGTCTGAATACTTTCCGTACCCACTGTACATTGATAAATGTTCCCCAGCTACCTTAGCCATTATTGTCCAATCAATAGACCTAAAAATAAAATGTAAATATTCCTCTGGTCCATAAGGGTATATACAGGTGTTGTGGTTAAAGTGGTTAATACAATGACAATAATGTGAGCAAGCTGACAAAAATGTGATTTATATAAAAATGAATTTAGGGTAAATCCTGCATTACTAATTCAAAGTTTGGACTGATTAAAAGGACGCTATACTTTCCCTTTAAAGAGAGGAAGTTTTCAAGCCAGACCCGCTTCCCATCCAAGCATACAAACCTGCTCCTACCCATTGCTATGTTAGATAAGCTATTTCCCGGCTAAACTCCTGGGCTCCTGAAGTGTTAACAGCAATTCCTATTTCCTGCAGACACATGTGGCACAGCCCTAGGAGCTCATTCACACAACTATAAAGCTGCAGGTACAAATCTCACGATAAAGATATGATGGTTTCCTACAGCGCAAAATTCACTTGGCGGTCTGAACGTGAATTGTTTTATATTGATTTGGGTAGGTGTGTATAATTCCAGAGCTGCAACACAGTAACACAGGCTTTTTTGCAGTGAAGCTGCTGGAATGAAACTGCATTGAACAACAGCGTTCAGAGTGTAACCCCTTCATTGTAAAAGTCTACTACATGCATGGCCTTCAAGAATACCAGCTATACATACAGGGGCCTAATGCCTCGTACACACATTCAGATAATCGTACGATAAAACTTGCTTTCGACCTGATCGCACGATAATCTGATCGTTAGTACACAGCTTTCAACAGCCGATCACGGCAGTTCGTCCAACAAAATCCGAAGGGACAAACAGGAAAACTTCTGTCGTACGATAGCCTAGCGAATGACAATCGTTTAATCAGTACAGTATGCGTCCGCTAAAAATCAATCGACAAAGACCACGCATGATCAGAAACACTAAAATAATACCTGATAAAAAAAAAAAAGAAACACTAAAATAGCACGGAAGAAGCCTGGCTGCCATTGTTTTTGTTTTGCACCATCTGATACGTAGCTAAGCAACCGAGAAGCTTTTCCAGAATTGTACAAAAAAAATCCTACTTTAAGACTCCATTCACACTGCCGCGACTTGTCAGGCGACTTGTCAGCCTGACAAGTCGCGGTCCCTCGCGGTCCATTGACTGCTACAGGACCCGTTCTAATAGGAGCGACACAAGTAGAAAAAGGGTCCTGTACTACTTCGGGGCGACCTCGGAGCGACTTGCATAGACATTCATTATATGAAGTCCGTGCAAGTCGTGCCGAAGTCGTGGTGCACGGGACTTCACAAGTCGCCCCCGAAGTAGTATCATTATATGAAGTCCGTGCAAGTCGCGCCAAAGTCGCGGTGCATGGGACTTCACAAGTCGCCCCCGAAGTAGTACAGAGTCGTGCCGCTGCAGTGTGAATGCGGGCTTACATGCATTGTTGAATTCGATATTAGTATCATGCAACAAAATGCGAACGATAAGTCGTCCGATTAACTGAACGTGTGTACGAGGCATAAGGCTGGGCTCACACAGGTCTGGTGCAAATTGTATGTCAGTTTTCACTGAAAATAAAAAAAAGCGTTTGGTCAGGTGTGTTTTTTTATGCGGTTCTGATGCGAATATTGAAGACTCAGGACCGGATTTTTGTCACAGCTACATTTTCGGTAATGGCCAATACATAGTAGATAAAGAGTGTCAACTCCAGTAGTAGGAGAGCAATCTGTGCTGAAATCCTGAACATAATCCGGAACTGAATCCTGAACACATGTGCGATTCAGAAGCGTTTCCATAGAACTCAATGAGCCTGGAATTTGCACTCAGACAGGACTCTTTTTACATTTGCACTGCATATACACTATGTGAACAAAAGAATTAAAGCACCCATGCCTAGGTATGTAAACTAAATTATTAATGGTGTGGCTGGGCCGCTGCTATCTATGCTGTCCCCTCGGGTGAGCCAATATAAGTGAATGAATGTACAGACAGTGCTTGCTCCACCATAAACTAATAAATAATACCAAAAAATATTTTTGTGCAAAAAAAGAAATCTATTTTCTGTACAATAAAGTGCTGTCGTGCTCCGTTCCCAGGATGATATCTGTGCATACACCACGTAAAAGAATGTAAACGCTCTGCACTCACCAGATGTTGTTGACTCCCCTGCTTTATTGTAGGGAAAGTCTGCTGGGCTTGTAAGTGTTTTGGGGGACCTATCTTACTATGAAGTCCTACGGTGGCTTCCGCTGGTGCAGGTTACTGCCAATAGTGGTTCCAGGGATCCCAAACCATGTTATGCAGGTATACCATAAATGAAGAGAAAGCTCCTCATGGTGTAAATCCTTTATTAATTTATTCTTTATGAGGTATTTTAAAAGGTAATGAACTATTACAAGTAGGCTGTAATAAACTAGGAATAAAAAGTGCCACTAATGAGTGAAAAACTGCCTCTATTCATTAAAAGTAATGGATGCTGCTTGTTACCTGGCGTGTGTGTTCCACTCTTTGTGCTGGAAGTAACGCACGGGAGAGTCAGCTTGACGCGTTTCGTCATCAATGTGCAACGTTATCAAAAGCATTATGTAAACAGCTTCAATGGAAATCAATGTTATTTCACATGTAATGCAAATCAGATGTGGCTCAAAACGCATCCAATTTGCGTATACTGTATGTGAACTGAGTCTAACCAAACTCTTCTGAACCATAATACACAAATAGGGCCTTAAAATGTCCCCTTATTACTGATAGCACCTCCTAGAAATACAAACCTCAGGGCTTATGCACATGGGCATCAGAAGCAACCAGAAACAAGCAAAATACACCAATAAGAAGGCATGCTTTAAGAACGTTAATGAAAAAATGGAATGTGCTTAAGATGCATTTAGAATATGATCTGATTCTTCAAGGTCATTGTGAAAGAAACTCATTAAGCTTATGGCAATTGCATGAGAAGTGCATATACTGTACATATCCTTGCTGCTTGTTTACAATGTATTCCCACTGAGAGCAAAAAAACAAAAGCAAATGTAATGCAGCTAAATAGGACAAATAAGTGCAATGCACAACACACACTACAATCAGCTGGAGACCCCTCCCCCATCACTTTCTCTTAGTGTGAGGAAAACTTGTCAGAAGTGATACAGCGGGTTTATTTTCAGGGGATGTCCTTTCTATCTCCCCTCACTCTCTCTCCCTGTCAGCTCAGGAGTCATCATTATGACATCTTTAATCCCAAAACGTAACCTTAAAGTCTTTGTAAAAATGTGTAATTAGTTTTCTAAAAAGATTATATAATGTCCAGTGTGTCTGCTTTTGTAACTTTATAAAATTATTATATAATGTTCAGTGAGTCTCCTTTTGTAACTTGTCAAGAATACCTTAGTTACTGCTGGGCACTCACGTGATCCACCGGAGCTCTTTTTCCCGCTCCGAGCACTGCCAAGGGAAGGGCCAAGATCCCGCAGATGTCATCCCTCTATGATCAATGCTGAGGGAAGGACCAAGATCCCAGCAGACATCAGTCCCACCCCGAGCACTGCTGAGGGAAGGGCCGAGATCACCGCTGATGTCAGCCCCGCTCCGAGCACTGCCGAGGGAAGGGACGAGATCACCACTGATATCAGCCCCGCTCCAAGCACTGCAGAGAGAAGGGACGAGATCACCACTGATGTCAGCCCCGCTCCAAGCACTGCCGAGCGAAGGGCAAAGATCCCCGCAGATGTCAGCCCACTCTGGGAACTGCCAAGGGAAGGACCAAGATCCCAGCAGACATCAGCCCCACCCTGAGCACTGCCGAGTTAAGGACTGAGATCACTGCTATTGTCAGCCCCCTGAGCACTGCTGAGGGAAGGGCCGAGATCCCCACTGACTTCAGACCCACTCCAAGCACTGCCGAGGGAGGGCCCGTGATCCCCGCTGACGTCAGCCTCGCTTTGAGCGCTGGAGCGCAGTCATGCTGGAACAGGAAGAGGCCATCCCCAACCTGTTCCCACAAAGCTGGGAGCATGACATTTTCAAGAAGGTCTTGGTATGCTGACGCCTTAGGAGCTCCCTTCACTGGAACTAAGGGGCCAAGCCCAACCCCTGAAAAGCAACCCCATACCATAATTCCCCCTCCACCAAATGATTTGGACCAGTGCACAAAGCAAGGTCCATAAAGACAGAGACTAGAGGCCCATGGGACTTTGAAGAGACACACAACATGCAATAAAAATACATACATTTATTCCATGAACACATACATATAAAAATAGAACATGAACAAATCTTAACAATATCAATGAAAAATTGAATATATGTACATACAAAATATGACTTCAACTATTTCTGACATTCTGATACTCTGTTATTATCAATCTGTGCCGTATCGATCTCAACGTGTTTCGCAAAAGCAGTAGTTCGCTTCATCAGGAGAAACACAGATATGAGCAGTTGATGCCATAATCAGAATCTTCTCATATAACCACTAAATATTTCTCTATGTCCATATGACTGTTCCCATGGATAACATGACATAATATAAAAGAAAGATCCTTCCTCCTCTAGGCAGTGTAACTCTTCCCACGGGAGTTGGGGAGAGAAGGGGAGTGAAGCCACGGATAAACAGATGGTGCCTCCAGACAATACACCAGAAAACTGAATCCTAGGAAATTCCCTGGAACATAAAGTAGTCTATCAAGGATGTCCGCACCGAGTACTACTTTTTTATTTCCCCTCAGTGTGCACCTAGCAAATCTGGTTAATCTGGGGGGAGGATAGTGTTAGATCAACTGACAGATTTATGTCAATTACGTCAGTATGGACAACAGTATGGAAGTGCGAACAGAGCACACATAAGTGTCGGTTCACACTATGGCGATCCGACTTGGGGGGCGACCTGTGAAGTCGCGTGCACCGCGACTTCGGCGCGACTTGCACGGACTTCACATAATGGAAGTCAATGCAAGTCGCTCCGATGTCACTCCGAAGTAGTACAGGAACTATTTTCTAAGTCGGAGCGACTTAAGTCGCTCCTATTAGAACGGTTCCCGTAGCACAGAATGGACCGTGACTTGTCAGGCTGACCGTCGCCTGATAAGTCGCGGTGGTGTGAACCGGGACTAAAACCATTGTTTTCTGTGTGCCCTTGCAGACAGCTACATTTTTCTTCTACAGAAAAACGTAAGTCTCTACACTATCATGAACTGGCCCTTAATCAGATACATTCATGAAATTACTAAACAAACAAATGCAATGTTGAAAGCTCCATGCATATTGTTACAGTCATATTATCTACTGGAGTACACTTTAGTTTTCTTGTAATCATATTCGGTTGGCAGGTCATAAAAGCAACATATGCTACATCATCCCAATGACATGAGATACAATCATTGTTCAGTTTTATGGTTTTTTATCATTGCAATGAATCACAACCAACATGATTTTTTTTTTCTTTCTCTCAGAGCACTTTGCTATAGACCCAGCACATGGTTGTCACGCTTTGTTCTCTAATTTTAGTTTGTTGTTTGTGAATTGTCCCCAATCCAGCTTTCAGGATATGATTGCCAGTTTGAGCTTTTCGAATAATGGTATTTATCTTTGCCGTTCAACTTCATTTGTCCATCACAAACCGGTTGTTTGCCCACTGTAGCTTCATGTTAGCAATAAAAAAAAAAGGTTATCTTTTCCCAGGTTCTCATTGGGTTTGACATTTTTTGGATACTAATAGGGATATCAAAATGTTTTGAAATTTACTAAACAGATTAAACATTGTAATTTTGAATTGTTAATTATTCCACCTGACACCAGATATACTGTAAGGACCTTGCTACCTGACTATTTTTTCAAATATATTACTTGTGACCAATGGCTCCTGCTGACCTCCAATAATTGCAGTTATTATAAATGGTACCACACATGGGTTCACTGTACAATCCAAATTATTATTTATATTCAGTATTTATATAGCACCAACAGTTTGCGCAGCACATTGCAATATAAAGGGAGATAGTACAGTTGCAATACAATACAATCTAATAGGGTGGGGTAAGTGGTATAAAAGGTAATAACTGTGAGGAATGAGCTGATGGAAGAATAAAAAGTTTAGTTATTAGGTGGAGGAGGAATAGATTTCCCTGAAGAGTTTGGTTTTCAGGGATCACCTAAAGGTGGCCAGAGTAGGACATAGCTGGACAGATTGAGGTAGAGAGTTCCAGAGGATGGGAGAGGCTATGGAGAAGTCCTGGTGGCGAACATGGCAGGTGGAGACTGGGGAGCTAGAGAGCAGGAGCTCTTGGGAGGAGTGGAGATGATGGTTTGGGTGATGCAGTTGTGCAATTAAATAATCAATACCTGTAAAAGCCTGCCAAAGGGAGCTAAATAAATAGGAATCCAAAAGTAAATCCTGTTTTACTCATCATGACATTTGAAATGCACAAACAACATAAACCCATAAAAGCAGTGAAAGAATATGTAAACCCAACATTTCATATTCTTGATATGTGCTTGTTGTACCATGTACTTGTATGAAAATGTATCCTGTTCTCTTTGTATTACTTTCCTTTGTGTGAAATCCCTTGTGTTTCTGCCAGGTCCTTTGCTTTCCTATTAAAAACTGACCAGACTAAGCTGGAGAACACACCATAGTCAGTAGTCTAGCTATGCTGGGAACCCAACCTGCTCTCCTCCAATGATCAGACTTGTCCTGTCACCCCCATACAGCCTTTCACTGGGAAGCTCAGTGTGCTGCTGTTTTTATTTTATCTACACACAAATGTTTTGCATGTCCTTTCTATTTTAAACTGAATGTGTTGTTTTACAAGGTGAGGGTTTACAGTCACTTTATAAACAAGATCCTCCTAATCTAATTAATCCTAATAATAGAAATAGAAACATATTTATATACAGTAAATACGAAACCTATAAAACATACTTACCTAATCCAATGCACTCAACAGCAAGCACTTTCAGGTGCCTAGACATAAAGGTTCTTCTCATCCTGTTGCTACCTAACTGCACTTCAGTTTACTTATTTCTGGGTCAGTTGAGAATGGCCCCACCGCTTACCCTCTTCTCAGTCTCTCCTTTGGACAGTGAAGCTGCCCATAACAATAATGGGCAAATAATGAGCCTTCGAAAATGGGAAAGGGCAGGCAAAGCTTCCAAGGAAGTTTCCAATAGAGGAGATATTTGTGTATCTCAGAGCAAGGGTTTGCTAACCTTTATAACAAAATTTACAGTGCAGTCAAGGGACCCCAGTAGGGGTGCAGTGTAGACAAATTGAGGTTCATTTAACCACTTCAGCTCCGGAAAGGTTTTACACCCTTAATGACCAGGCCATTTTCTGTGATTCGGCGCTGCGTTACTTTAACTAAAAATTGCGCAGTTGTGCAATGCTGTACCCAAATACAATAGATGTCCTTTTTTTCCCACAAATAGAGCTTTCTTTCTGTGGTATTTAATCACCTCTGCGGTTTTTAGATTTTGCACTATAAACAAAAAAAGAGCGACAATTTTGAAAAAAACACAATATTTTTTTACTTTCTGCTATAAAACATTCCCAATAAAAAAATGGAAAAAATAAATTTTTTTATCAGTTTAGGTCAATTTGTATTCTGCTACATATTTTTGGTAAAACAAATCACAAAAAGCTTGGTTTGTTTACATAAGCAGGCGGGTCTTCTGTCAGTTTCTGTGACGATTGTGGGAGGCCGGCGGCGATCAGTGCTGCTCCTCCTGCTGCCTGACTCCTGCTGTGTCTAATCTAGATCTACACAGCCGAGCCGCCCTGTTGCAGTAAATCTGGGTGGGGCGGTCGGCAAGTGGTTAAAATACATACCTGTAGGCCAAGCTCAGCTTCCACAAAGTAATTTTTATAGTTCACCCCCGAAAGGGACGCTAATTTGTCCCAGGCTCCACCCTCAACTAGTGCAGCAGCAGCATGGCACACAGCAGAATTCTATCTTCTGGCTCAATAAATAGTCTAGGGGTTGCCTTTTTCTGTATTTATTGATGAACAACTTGGATAGGGTGGAGGGCTGTGGAATACTCCAGAATGCTAAACACTGCGACTACTTCTCAGAACAGTCTCTTCAACCATAGCTCAGGGAATGGATAGCACTGGGACACGATACGTAATGTTCCAGGCCAGGCAAGTCTTAATAATAGTGCACCAGGGGTTAACAACTGCACAGGCACCCACACACTGCATTCAGGTCTTTACTCACAGGTCCTTAAAGCGGAGTTCCACCCTGGGAAATTTTTTTTTAATAAAAATACCCCCGGGACAGTCAGGGCTAGTGCATTCCACAATGGCTAGCCTCTGATCTGTCCCGGGTTGCACTTACCTTTTAGAAGAAATACTTACCTTGAAAATGTATTGTCCAGCGCAGCCATCTCAGGTCTGGGCAGTTTGAAGCCAGCGCGATCCTCTTCTGCATCCTCTCCCGTCTTCTTCAGTCCCACGATGCACTGAGCCGGCCCCGCCGTCACTTCCCGTGTCGCAGTGTCATCCCTGCACAGCTTCTGGGCTTCTGTTTAGCAAGGTATGACGGCGCCTGCACCGGAACTGACGTCGGGGCCGGAGCAGGCACATTGATTCCTGGGAGTGATGACGTTCAGCTCCCAGGAATCATTGCAAGCCAGGAAGTGACGAATCGCCGTGGCCGCCGAGGGGAGGAAGAGGAAGTAAGGTAAGTATATTTTCTTCTAAACCAGGTAAGTAAAAAAAAAAAAAAATTGCGATTATCCATTTGTTTTTCAGGTGACCCGGAGCGAGAAGATGGAGGTAAGTATAATTTTAGGGTGGAACTCCGCTTTAAGACTTTGGATGCTTCCCTCCTGTGTTAGGCTCCATGTACACGGGACGTTGTTAACCGGTTGCCGACCGCCGCACGACTATATACTGCGGCGGTCAGCCCCGGCCAGGCAGAGTGACGTATGGATACGTCACTCGCCTGTCACTGACTTGAGAGCCAATTGCGGGCGGGCGCGCGCCCGCCGCGGCTCGTTCACAGACAAGTCAGTGCGTGTGACCGGCGGACTCGATGTCCGCCGCTCACACTACGATCGCTCCGGTGAAGGGAGAAAGGCGAAGCGGCTTATGTAAACAAGCCGCCCGTCATTCTCCCTGGTGTAAAAATGAAGATCAGACGGTTCTACTATGTAGGACCGTTGATCTTTGTTTTTACACCAATAGCCATGTCCCTATACAGTTAGAATCACGCCCCTAGGACACACTTAACCCCTTCCCTGCTAGTGTCATTTTTGCAGTAACAGTGCATATGTATAGCACTGATTACTGCAGTAATGTCACTGGTAACCCCAAAAGTGTCAAAAATGTCAGTCAAGGGTCCGATCTGTCCGCCGCAATGTCGCAGTACCGAAAAAAATCGCAGATCGCCGCCATTACGCGTTAAAAAAAAAACACCAAAAATGACAAAAATCTTTCCCTTTGTTAGTAAACGCGATAACTTTTGCGCAAACCAATCAAAATACGCTTTTTTCAATTTTTTTTACCAAACATATGTAGCATAAAACAAATTGGCCGAAAATGTTAAAAAATTTAGATTTTTACATTTTTTTGGGGGGAATTTCATATAAAAAAATTTGAAAAATATTGTTATTTTTGCAAAATTGACGCTCTTTTTTTGTTTATAGCGCATGATCAAAAAATCGCACAGGTGATCAAATACCACCAAAAGAAAGTTCTGTTTGTGGGAAAAAAAGGACGTCAAATTCGTTTAGGTACAACGTCGCACAACCGCGCAATTGTCCGTTAAAGTCACGCAGTAAAAAATCGCAAAAAACCCCCTGGTCTTTTAGCAGCCAAATCCTCCGGGGCTTAAGTGGTTAAAAGTCCCTTTGAATGCTGGAATTTTTAGGACGTTTAAAACATCCGTTAGGTCGCGTTTGCACCCACGTTTAGCGGGTGTTTGCGGGCGTTTGCGTTTAGAACCGTTCCTAGAGGTCAAAAAAATCATTCGCCTTTAAAATGGAAAAACGCGAGTGCTAAACGCGGGTCATCGCGTTCGGTCACGTTCGGTCGCGTTTTTGCGTTTGAAATGCCGGGAAACACATGTTCGAACGCAAATAATTGCTTTCCAAAAAACGTCCCTGAACTCAACTGCCTGCAAATGGCTGTAAACGACCATGTGTACATGGACAGATAAGATAGCATGTAGGTGGGTTCAGGGGCTTCTGAAAAAAACGCCCAACTGCTCCACAACGTCCCGTGTACATGGAGCCTTAAGCATTTCCTTGGTGGACTCTCCAGACTGGATCCTAGGTGAAATCCCCCTTTGGACCAATGTAACTACGTATAAATTACCATATCTGAACTTCAGTTTGAAGCCGGGGTGCACCATTTTACTGTAGTATGCTGTATTTGTCCAACAGAACCTTTCTTGGCATTCACACTGACATATTTTATGATTATAACAGATAAATCAAAAGCGGAGCATGCTATTATGGGCAGTGTTTTACATATACATCGCCTTTAGTCTGCCATTCTACAGCCTTCAGAGAAAGAGATTTCACTTAATGTACAGAATGTAAACCAGCCCCATATTCCCTACCCCCTCAGTTCTGCTGTTGGATTTACCTTGATGCCTGCAGATTTAGTAAGACAGACACGAATGTGAAGTCTCCAGTTACCAGTTCATGTAATAATAACATAGCAGCACAGGCAGCATATGCATTATGCAAGAATGGAGAGTCTCTATACAACCAATGTCAGACATGGCCATTCATCTTTTTATATATCTAAATTAAGGGGCTTATGTATGGAAAGTGTGATAAGACACTTTGTTGTTGGCCATTGCAGCCAATTAGCTTCCTACTGTCATTTCCGGAATGAAGGACCGATTATCTGTCTATGGTCAGCAAGAATTTTTTTTTGTTTGTTAACATTTTACATACATAGGCCCCTAATGGTTGCCATATACACTTTGAATTAACTATTCAATCGATGTGCAATTAATTTAAATGATCAAATTGGCAAGCAATCAAATAACCATAACTTCTCTTCCGATTAGATCAGTCAATCAATCAGGGGGGGAAATTATCAATCGTTTTACAGTGATCAGCAGCACTGAGTTGCTTTGGTCATGAATTTGATATTATTTTGATCAATCAGATTATGAGTTTGCAAGGTGGAAACATAGATGTGATTGATACGGTCATATCTTTTAACTATCAATCAAAATCCACGTTACAATGTATCACTATTTATTTAATGTATCATACCTATTGATTGGGTTGTTGATTATACATTGATTATTCCTATAGAAAAAAAACAATTGGACAAGAAATTGATAATTTATCAAAATGTACATTGCCCCCATTCCGCACCTGTAGCTCCCCAGCTGTGCTTCTTTCTGGCTTTTTTGATAAAAAAACAATTTTCCTAACAACTACAAATAAACTGTGTGTAACCCCCTAACAGCTTTTTATATTAGCTTCCTGTAACTGCCTGCACATGAGGACAGGAAGAGAAAAAGACAGCACAGGGAGCCAATGAGTCTCTACCCCACTGCACAATTATGTCACTCAAACATTGCGAGCATGCTTACAAGAACAAAAAGCACATTGATAACTCCTCAATGAGCTGCTGCTCTTTTATTGTCCAAGCAGCAGGCTGGAGAAGTGTCCCCAGCCAAGCTGTACTGTTTAACAGCAGTATAGGTCCACAAACAGACTATGCTGTCTTGTATTGGCAAGAAAAATAAAGCATTTGTTTAATAATTTTTTTTTTCCATTTGACTGTGTAGCCAGGTATTGGGCTACGGTAGCATTAGGCTAAGACACTGTACTGTATACATTTCTCTCCCCTCATTGAGTGCCATGTTGTTGCACAATTCCTCTCTGGCTACCAGGGGAAGTGCCAAACTGCAAAAAAAAAAAAAAAAAAAAATGCCATAGATTTCCCTACAGGACATTGGGAGTCATGAGAGATGTAGTTCAAAGATGTAACTATATACTTGAACAATTGACCCTCTGAGCTACAAATCCCAAATAACAGTGTGCTGCAGGAGGAGCAGGGGCGTTGCTAGGTGGGAAAAAGACCAGGGGCTTCAGCCCGAAGATAAATTTGATAACCCCTCCCACATTTTAAAGTAAGCCCCGCCCAAGCTCCTCCCATATTTAAAAGTAAGTACCGCCCAAGCTCCACCCAATGGCCCCCTCAGTCAAGGGTCAGTCAAGGGGTGGTATGGAGAGGAGTACAGGGGGTGAGAAATTGGGTGGTATGGAGAAGAGAGAAGTAAAGGGGGTCAGTCATGTGGTGGTATGGAGAGGAGTACAGGAGGTCAGTCATGGGGTGGTATGGAGAGGAGAGGAGTACAGGGAGTCAGACATGGGGTGGTATGGAGAGGAGTACAGGGGGTCAGTCATGGGGTGGTATGGAGAGGAGAGGAGTACAGGGGGTCAGACATGGGGTGGTATGGAGAGGAGTACAGGAGGTCAGTCATGGGGTGGTATGGAGAGGAGTACAGGAGGTCAGTCATGGGGTGGTATGGAGAGGAGTACAGGAGGTCAGTCATGGGGTGGTATGGAGAGGAGTACAGGAGGTCAGTCATGGGGTGGTATGGAGAGGAGTACAGGGGGTCAGACATGGGGTGGTATGGAGAGGAGTACAGGAGGTCAGACATGGGGTGGTATGGAGAGGAGTACAGGAGGTCAGTCATGGGGTGGTATGGAGAGGAGTACAGGGGGTCAGACATGGGTTGGTATGGAGAGGAGTACAGGAGGTCAGTCATGGGGTGGTATGGAGAGGAGTACAGGAGGTCAGTCATGGGGTGGTATGGAGAGGAGTACAGGAGGTCAGTCATGGGGTGGTATGGAGAGGAGTACAGGAGGTCAGTCATGGGGTGGTATGGAGAGGAGTACAGGGGGTCAGACATGGGGTGGTATGGAGAGGAGTACAGGAGGTCAGTCATGGGGTGGTATGGAGAGGAGTACAGGGGGTCAGACATGGGGTGGTATGGAGAGGAGTACAGGGGGTCAGACATGGGTTGGTATGGAGAGGAGTACAGGGGGTCAGACATGGGGTGGTATGGAGAGGAGTACAGGGGGTCAGTCATGGGTGGTATGGAGAGGAGAGGAGTACAGGGGGTCAGTCATGGGGTGGTATGGAGAGGAGAGGAGTACAGGGGGTCAGACATGGGGTGGTATGGAGAGGAGAGGAGTACAGGGGGTCAGACATGGGGTGGTATGAAGAGGAGTACAGGGGGTCAGACATGGGGTGGTATGAAGAGGAGTACAGGGGGTCAGACATGGGGTGGTATGGAGAGGAGAGGAGTACAGGAGGTCAGTCATGGGGTGGTATGGAGAGCAGAGAAGTACAGGGGGTCAGACATGGGGTGATATGGAGAGGAGTACAGGGGGGCAGATATAGGGTGGTATGGAGAGGAGCGGAGAACAGGGGGTCAGTCATGGGGTGGTATGGAGAGGAGAGAAGTACAGGGGTTCAGTCATGGGGTGGTATGAAGAGGAATACAGGGGGTCAGACATGGGGTGGTATGGAGAGGAGTACAGGGGGTCAGACATGGGGTGGTATGGAGAGGAGTACAGGGGGTCAGACATGGGGTGGTATGGAGAGGAGTACAGGGGGTCAGACATGGGTTGGTATGGAGAGGAGTACAGGGGGTCAGACATGGGGTGGTATGGAGAGGAGTACAGGGGGTCAGTCATGGGTGGTATGGAGAGGAGAGGAGTACAGGGGGTCAGTCATGGGGTGGTATGGAGAGGAGTACAGGGGGTCAGACATGGGGTGGTATGGAGAGGAGAGGAGTACAGGGGGTCAGACATGGGGTGGTATGAAGAGGAGTACAGGGGGTCAGACATGGGGTGGTATGAAGAGGAGTACAGGGGGTCAGACATGGGGTGGTATGGAGAGGAGAGGAGTACAGGAGGTCAGTCATGGGGTGGTATGGAGAGCAGAGAAGTACAGGGGGTAAGACATGGGGTGATATGGAGAGGAGTACAGGGGGGCAGATATAGGGTGGTATGGAGAGGAGCGGAGTACAGGGGGGTCAGACATGGGGTGGTATGGAGAGGAGAGAAGTACAGGGGTTCAGTCATGGGGAGGTATGAAGAGGAATACAGGGGGTCAGACATGGGGTGGTATGGAGAGGAGTACAGGGGGGCAGATATAGGGTGGTATGGAGAGGAGCGGAGTACAGGGGGCAGTGGCGTCGGCAGGGGGGGGCTGACCTGGGCTATAGCCCCGAGTGTGCTCCCCAAAAGCCCCGGGTCTCCTGTTGCTTTTTTAAAATGATTAGCCCCGAGTCCCAAAGCCTGGATTTGGCCGAGAACTCGGGCTACATACCTCAGCAGTGTAAAATTTATAAAGCACATCCAATGATTGGTGGGCAATCCAGGGCAGCCGCAAGGAGAGTTAATGCAGCTGTCAAGTTTCAGCATTGATGTCGGGTGTGGGCGGGGCCGGTATGCCACGCCCACCTTCCTCCCCAGACCGCTTCTGTTTCTCTATGCACGGAACAATGGGGCGGAGCCCCGCATACCGGTCCCGCCCACACCCGAAATCAATGCTACTTGACAGCGGCAATCACTCTCCTTCCTTGCGGCTGCCCCAGATCGCCCACCAATCACTGGATGCAGTGGAGTAAAGGGCACTGTGTAAAGGGCAGGCAGTGGCAGCTCCTTCAGTGCGGGGACTAGCGGGGGCGGAGCCACGGCGGGAAGGGGGCGGAGCCTTGGCGGGAAGAAGGGGGCGGAGCCTCGGCGGGAAGAAGGTGAGTGCCCATTGCCCAAGTGTGTGTGCTGGGTAGTAGAGGGATGGGGAAGCTGCATATAGAGGAATTCATCTTTCTCTATTCTTTCTGCAGCTGCTGAATAACTGATTCTCCTCCTTTCCCTCCTGCAGGAAGAATAGGGAAAGATCAATTCATCTATATGCAGCTGCCCCATCCCCCTCCTATACAACTTCTTTTGCTGGCTCACCAGTGCTCTTAACCCCCCCCCCCCCCTCCAGTGTTCTAATCCCCCCTCACTGCTCTTATCCCCCCCCTGCTCTTATTCCCCCCCCCCTCGATGCTCTTATTCCCCCCCCCTCGATGCTCTTATTCCCCCCCCCTCGATGCTCTTATTCCCCCCCCCCTCGATGCTCTTATTCCCCCCCCTCGGTGCTCTTATTCCCCCCCCCCTCGGTGCTCTTATTCCCCCCCCCCTCTGTGCTCTTATTCCCCCCCCTCGGTGCTCTTATTCCCCCCCCTCGGTGCTCTTATTCCCCCCCCTCGATGCTCTTATTCCCCCCTCCTCGGTGCTCTTATTCCCCCCCCTCGGTGCTCTTATTCCCCCCCCTCGGTGCTCTTATTCCCCCCCCCTCGATGCTCTTATTCCCCCCTCCTCGGTGCTCTTATTCCCCCCCCTCGGTGCTCTTATTCCCCCCCTCTGCGCTCTTATTCCCCCCCCTCGGTGCTCTTATTCCCCCCCTCGGTGCTCTTATTCCCCCCCTCGGTGCTCTTATTCCCCCCCCTCGGTGCTCTTATTCCCCCCCCTCGGTGCTCTTATCCCCCCCCCCTCGGTGCTCTTATTCCCCCCCCCTCGGTGCTCTTATTCCCCCCCCCTCGGTGCTCTTATTCCCCCCCCCTCGGTGCTCTTATTCCCCCCCCTCGGTGCTCTTATTCCCCCCCCTCGGTGCTCTTATTCCCCCCCCCCGGTGCTCTTATTCCCCCCCCCTCGGTGCTCTTATTCCCCCCCTCGGTGCTCTTATTCCCCCCCCCCATCGGTGCTCTTATTCCCCCCCCCTCGGTGCTTATTCCCCCCCCCCCCCTCGGTGCTCTTATTCCCCCCCCTCGGTGCTCTTATTCCCCCCCCTCGGTGCTCTTATCCCCCCCCCTCGGTGCACTTATCCCCGCCTCAGTGCTCTTAACCCCCCCACCCAGTGCACTGGACTGCCCCCTGTTCTTTAGCCCTCCCCCGGTGCTCTTCAGCTCCCCACTGTGCTTTTCATCTCCCTCCCCCCTATGCTCCCTGTCCCCCCCAGTGCTCTCCACCCCCTGCGCCTTCCAACCCCCCTGCAATGCTTTCCAAACCCCCTCTTAATACTCTCCAGTCCCCCACCCCCACCCCACCATGCCCTTCAGCTCCTCCAGTGCTCTCTGCTTCGCCTGTGCTCTCCGGCCCCCCTAGTGTCCTTCTATCTTCTATCATGTCCTCAGTCTCTGAGCATCTCTTGTATCATGTCTGCAGTCTCTGACCGTCTCTTGTATCATGTCTGCAGTCTCTGACCGTCTCTTGTATCATGTCTGCAGTCTCTGACCGTCTCTTGTATCATGTCTGCAGTCTCTGGCCATCTTCTGTTTAATGTCCTCAGTCTCTGACCATCTCCTGTATCATGTCCTCAGTCTCTGACCCTCTCCTGTTTAATGTCTGCAGTCTCTGACCATCTCTTGTATCATGTCTGCAGTCTCTGACCACCTCTTGTATCATGTCTGCAGTCTCTGACCACCTCTTGTATCATGTCTATAGTCTCTGACCATCTCCTGTACCATGTCTGCAGTCTCTGACCATCTCCTGTATCATGTCTGCAGTCTCTGACCATCTCCTGTACCATGTCTGCAGTCTCTGACCATCTCCTGTACCATGCCTGCAGTCTCTGACCATCTCCTGAACCATGTCTGCAGTCTCTGACAATCTTCTGTAACATGTCCTCAGTCTCTGGCCATCTTCTGTTTAATGTCCTCAGTCTCTGACCATCTCCTGTATCATGTCCTCAGTCTCTGACCATCTCCTGTATCATGTCCTCAGTCTCTGACCCTCTCCTGTTTAATGTCTGCAGTCTCTGACCGTCTCCTGTATCATGTCCGCAGTCTCTGACCGTCTCCTGTATCATGTCCTCAGTCTCTGACCCTCTCCTGTATCATGTCCTCAGTCTCTGACCCTCTCCTGTTTAATGTCTGCAGTCTCTGACCATCTCCTGTACCATGTCTTCAGTCTCTGACCATCTCCTGTACCATGTCCGCAGTCTCTAACCATCTCCTGTACCATGTCTGCAGTCTCTGACCATCTCCTGTACCATGTCTGCAGTCTCTGACCATCTCCTGTACCATGTCTTCAGTCTCTGACCATCTCCTGTACTATGTCTGCAGTCTCTGACCATCTCCTGTTCCATGTCTGCAGTCTCTGACCATCTCCTCTACCATGTCTGCAGTCTCTGACCATCTCCTGTACCATGTCTTCAGTCTCTGACCATCTCCTGTACCATGTCTGCAGTCTCTGACCATCTCCTGAACTATGTCTGCAGTCTCTGACCATCTCCTGTACCATGTCTGCAGTCTCTGACCATCTCCTGTACCATGTCTGCAGTCTCTGACCATCTCCTGTACCATGTCTGCAGTCTCTGACCATCTCCTGTACCATGTCTTCAGTCTCTGACCATCTCCTGTACCATGTCTGCAGTCTCTGACCATCTCCTGTACCATGTCTTCAGTCTCTGACCATCTCCTGTACCATGTCTTCAGTCTCTGACCATCTCCTGTACCATGTCTGCAGTCTCTGACCATCTCCTGTACCATGTCTGCAGTCTCTGACCATCTCCTGTACTATGTCTGCAGTCTCTGGCCATCTCCTTTAGCAAGTCTCCAATCTCATACTCAAACTTAAACACATTGCTAATAGTATTAGCTATCTATTTATGCTGAAGGTAGGACTATGCAGGGGAGGGAGGCAGAGAGTGCAAAAGGGGGAACTGTGATTAGAGAGACGGAGGGCAGACTGCAAGGGGCACTGTGATGGGGGGGGCGGGGGGGCTGTGAAATGTGTGCAATAAATATTCTTGAAAACATTACAAATTTTTGTGGGTGTTTTTACATTTTAAAGTTGGGGGGTGCCAGATATAGGATCCGCCCCGGGTGCCAAATGCTCTAGGTACGCCACTGACTGGATGTGCTGTAATACATTTTCTTTCTAAAAAACCCCAGTGAGTCGGCGCACAATGAAAGAGATCTCAGAAGAAACTCAGACGAGTCAACCAATCGCAGCAAGACCTCCCAAACTAAAATAAGAAAGGGGTCTCACCATAAATATGTACCAATGTTTAAGAATGACCAAATAAATCTATAAGCAGCTAAAAAATCAACTGATTGAAGCAAACAACATATAAAATCCAACTCTTGTAGGCTGATCCGATTCCTTAAAAAAATTCTTAAAAAATCCTTAAAAAAATTCCTATATTTGCCTAGGATATATGAAGATAGGAAAATATATCCAACTTATAGACAACTCCCAATCTATATTAAAAGACGTGTATGATGCGAATCCTAAAATTGATCCAAT